>NC_132915.1:42574525-42772025 GCF_047675955.1 Chlorocebus sabaeus
AAAGAAGCACCAAAGTCCTTAGACCAGCATCTTGGAGGAATTTCTACTAGAAATAGTCTGCGCATGGCCAGATCAAAGGCAGGCCAACTGAATCTCTGTATGTGTGGGAATAGCCTGTCTGGCAAGAAGAAACTTCAGCAACAAACAAACAACACCCTCTCATTAAATGAGGCAGTCAGATGGTATATGTGGATACTAATCAGTAACTCCAAGAAACACACCAAGTACTAAAGGCCATACTAAGCTGGGTTCCAAGTAGTAGCACAGAATTACTTTATTTGCAATAAAAATTACCTTATCCACACATGTGTGCACACAAGCACACACACAACTCCAACTAACTCCTGGCTGTCACAGCAAACACAGAAAACAAAAACAGAGGCAAAGTCTCCCACTGTGATCCTCTACCACTGGTTTCCTCTTCATTTTGTTAATCTACAAATGAATCAAACGAAGCTACAGTAAATTTAAACTTTCCCCTTCCCTGTCACTTTGTCAATTCCTAAATCATCTGGGAAAAAAAACATACAATCTGCAGCAGAACTCATCTCAACTTCTATCTGTACAAGCCCAGTTATTTTTGAGAACGACCAAGGGTCATGGGATGTGAAATAAGATATCACAGTCCAAAAGCAGGTTGTACATTGAAGATCGGTGCATGTATCTTCCTATGAAGTTGTTATTGCAGTGAACAGGAAAAAAGATATTTCCTGTAACTTACTATCAAAATAATTCACATTTCCTTGTATTTATGGAAGCAGGAATTACAGTTACAAGAAGACACATGTATCTACGCAACAAAAAAAAAAGAAAAAGAAAAAGAAACTTACAATGAAGGCAATCAACAAGATTTTAAGTACTGCGAAAACAAAGTCAGCACATGGAAGTCAGCACATGGAAGATCAGGTCATGTAATTTTCCCATATCTCAGAGGAAAAGAATAAACAGATAGAAAATGATCAGAAACAAGGCTGGAGACACATAGGCTGATCTAGGAAATTCAACACACTAATAAAAGAAATTATAAGGAGAAGATGATAAATGAGGGGGAAAAAATCAAAGAAATGATCAGGGAGAAGGGAAAGTTACCCAAATCTACAGATCAAAGAGGCACATGAAAAATCAGAAAATGATGAGAAATAAATAAATAAATAAAACCTCACACCTGAATGTATCCTGATGAAATTCCTATATTTCAAAGATAAAAAGAAAAAAGATCTACCAGCCTCTAGGCAGCAAAGAGAGAGACTAGGTTATCTGTACAATTGTGGTAAAGAAATTACAAACCAAGAATCTTATACTTAATGTGATGTATGAGAAAACAGAAATTGTGTGATGTATGAGAAAACAGAAATTGTGCTTGAGATGCTATGATTATTAATATCCTATACCAAAGCAAGTTGTAAAAAGGGCCACCATGCAGAAATTTAAACTAGGTGGTAAAGAACTACAATTCAGGGCATAAAAGAGCTGAGTGTTGTTAAATGTTAAGAAAAACTTAAGAGGAAGATTTTTTTTTTAAGAGGAAAGAATGCTATACCTACCCAGGTATTTCCCCCTTGACTTCAAGTCCAAAGTCACCTGCAGAAGGGGCAATGCAGTAGATTGTGTCTAATGCCACCAAGAGGACAAGGAAGAGGCTGTTTAGCTGCTTTGACAGTGAACCCAGAGGAAATTTATGTTATGTTGGGACCTGCTCACCTCCCTAGCTTTGTCTGGGCATAGACCAGAGGAGGACGACACACAGGAGGGAGCCAGGCTCAAGTCTCTAGGTAAGCCATCAGTTCGTAGTGGGCTTCTAATATTCCAGGGGGTTCATTTGAAATTAGACTATTATTTAGTATGGGAAAAATGTACTAATTTGTAACTGTGTCTGATTATTTTGATTGGCCACAGGATAACTTATTCTATAAGAATACCCTAAGACATGAAGACTTGCCTAGGATTTCTTCTAGGGGAAAGGGAAGAACCTTCTCCATTAAAAATTAAAAGGGGCAGTTGATGACAAAATTTTTCAAGTTAAGATTATACCTAATAAATCCTCTTTGCCCAACATATTTGTTATCCCCAGCCAGAGTCAAAATATAAGAAGTCAACAGAAGTTCTCAGAAACAAAAAGTTTAGAAAGTCCACTAACACCTTCTCTTCCTGAAAGTTTACTCAAAACACTCTAGCCAAATGTGAGATTAATCAGATTTAAAATTCAGTAAGAAAACTGTAGTATACAAGATCTAGTGCTGAGCAACAAAATAAGTAAAATTCAAATCTAAATATTACAGCAACAAAACAGAATTTAAATGTTTCATGTCCTTAAAAGAAATATAAGGTAGTATGTAATAATCTGTCTGTAACAACAAACTGTAAACAACGTAACTATCCATGATTAAGCCGGCCTCAATATATCACAACAGACCTACATGTGCTTACATAACTACCTCTCCCAGGTAAATTTTTAAGTAAAATAAAAAGGTATAGACAAATATAATATGATGCTATTTAAACATAAATATATAGGATTTTTCTAAATTTTAAACCATAAACTAGTGGTTTCTATGAGAAGGCTTTTTAACCATGTTCAAATTTTATATTCTTTAAACCTTAAAGACAAAAATTAATCTGAAATAAATGAACTTGCTATTTACTCTCACACTAATAAAGGAAAAAAAACAGCAAAAATCTCCATGTTGGGGCTCCATGAATATTCATAAAATGCATAGAACTTTAGGCTGTTTTTATCTGCAAAACATTTGTATTGTTCAATTCTATTAAAAGTGAAGTTTTATTAAGAAAAATCTAATGTGTATGATTTTAATAACAATAAACTAAAAGTATGTTTAAAAATGCATTTTTTTCCTTTATCTTCTGAACTTGATGACTTGGATTTCAAAATGGATTCCTTACTCAAATGTCAGAGAATAATACTAGCACAGAAGAAATTGCTATAATGGAACAGTCATGAACTTTTAAACCTAGACTTCTGTTCAAATGTCTTAGTTATCTTCATCTGTAACATGGAAATACGAAGATCTATTTTCCAAGAATTATACCACATGGCACTTTGTAATGGGAAAATACTCAGAAGCTGGTATTATTATTAAAAGAGTAAAGAAGTGAGTAATAAACATAAAAATCTCCAAGGCTTTCGTGGGAGAGGTTTCTCTTCAATATAATCACACCCATGCTATATATAAGCCAAAGTCACTGAAGCCTAAGAGGTCCTGGTTAGCTCCGGTTTCACTTTATCACAAGAGAGTCAAGAAATCAGTTCAGAACCCATGGTACCACAGAGAAGAGTGCAGAAGAACTAGGTAGTATAATGGCAGCAAATTGCCTATGTGCTGTCTCATGAAAAGAAGAGATCCAGGCAGGGTGGGGTGGCTCATACCTGTAATCACAGCACTTTGGGAAGCAGAGGCGAGAGGATCTGTCAAGTCCAGGAGTTCAAGACCACCTGGCCAAGATTAAAATTAAAAAAAAGAAGAGAGCCAACATCCTCACAATGTGCACTGCAGACACCACAATTAACAGGAACAATTACAGGGGAGAAATACTTGTTGCAACAACTTACAAAATCTGGCCCCTGAGCATACTCAACCCAGCTTGCCAGGGCCTCCTCCAACATATCCTATACGTATAGAGAACTTCAATCTATGAACACAGTCACAGAAAATCAAAGGCAACATGTGATACTTCTCCTTATTTATATGTTTATTTAATAATTTATCAATTATAATTTCCTACCGCTTTTAGCATACATATTGAATATCAAACTAAAAAAGAAGGAGTGTATGTTTTCATCTAATGACAAGTTTGGTCAACTTTTGAAAACACAACAGGATCCTTTCGTCAAATAATCAAGTTATTAACAGAATATCAACATATGAAATGGGAAAAATAGAAATTCAGTCTATTCCTTGTCACTGTAATGCCTACAGTGAAACCCTGTGTATGTAGGGGTCCACAGAACACAATGTGTAAAACAAGAACCTTGTAACAAAATATTTTTAAGTTACAAAATAACACTTCATCAAAATAGTAAGAAATAATTTCTTAATCTCATCACTTCAACAACCACAAAATAAAAACAGATTATACTTCTAATAGCTGCTGTCCAAACAAAAATCAAACAAACAACAGACAAAGACTGCAGTTGTGAAAATGCAACTAAATGTGAAGAACATTGCTGTAAATATCTCAAAAGTCCACAAGATGGCGATATTTAGTAAAAAATTAATACATGATCAAAAGCATTGCATGATATTCTTCAGGAATTTAAAATGCTTGCATCTTTGTAGTAAAAGAATGTAAGCTACAAATTAAAAATCAGAATACTGATGAGAGTGAAGTCAAGTGATTTTACTGAAAGCAAGAAAACATTTCAGAGAAAAGATTCTTCCACCTTTGCATCAACTATTTCCTTCATCACTGACCTTGCCTAAGAGGAATTATATTTGAGATTCCACTTGTACAAGAATGAAGATAATGACAAATTTAGAGGGAAGTTATCATGAGACCCTTCAAATATGTAATCATTTTAGACCCTCTAAATAATTAATAATCAGCTTAATTATTAAACTGCTAACAGGTATTTTCAATAAAACACTCATTTGATTTTCCTGAACATCACACAAGAGAGTTTTCCTTATCCCAACTTTCTAGGTCAAGAAACTGAATCAGGAAGTTTGATATGTAGTAAAATACAGAATTATAAGATTCAGCAATTCCACTCCTAAGTATATACCCAAGAAAAATGAAAACATATACCTACATAAAAGCTTGTACATGAACGTTCACAGCAGCATTATTCATAATAGCCAAAAAGTAGAAACAATCCAAATGTCCATCAATTGATGAATGGGTAAAAAAAAATATGGTATATCCATATAAAGGAATATTATTCAGCAATAAAGGGAAATTAAGACTGATACATGCTACAACAGAGATGAAACTTGAAAGCATTATGCTAAGTGAAATAAGTCAGTCACAAAGAACCATGTCTTGTATGATTCCATTCACATGAAATATCCAGAATAGGCAAATCCATAGAGACAGGAAGTAGACTGGTGGTTGCCTAGAACTGGGAGAATGGGGGAAAAAGTGAATGCTAAGGGGTACTGAAAATGTTTTTAGGGTACTGAAAATGTTTTACAATTCATCGCGGTAATGAATGCACAACTCTGAGTATACTAAAAGCTATTGTATTGTACATTTTAAATGGGTGAATTGTATGGTATCTGAATTATATTTCAATCAAGTTGATTTTTTAAAAAGCTTTCTAATTGATTAATATAGATAACAGGAGAAAAAAAGAGTAAATTCGCTATGCCTTCAATTTGTAATTCAGCATCAGATATGGATTTAGACTCCGTAACTATTCCTTCTCTCTTTCACTTTCCCCCAAAACAAAAAAAAATGTACAGTAATTCATTTACATTGTATGGTAAAATGAAGATACATAGAGAAAGCTCATTTCAGGCATATAGCCAGATGAGGTGGCAAGCATAATTTGATCTTTAGCATAGATGTGAAGAGATGAACAGGTGTAGGCAGGAGTTTCACGGAACAAAACCCAAGAAGACTCATGGAGCTACAATGTGGACTTAAAGGGAGAGATAAAGGATTCCTTTATTTTTTAAAATAGTGGTAGAAAAACACACAATATTTACCATCTTACCTATTTTGAATAGTACAATTCAATAGTGTTAAATATATTCACATTATTATGCAACAGGTCTCCAGAATTTTTTCATCTTGCAGAACTGCAGAAGTATACCCATTGAACAACTCCTCATTTATCCCTCTCCCCAGTCTCTGGGAGCCACTATTCTAGTTTCTGTTTCTATAAGTCTATTTTAGATACTTCATGTAAGTGAAATCCTACCGTATTTGCCTTTTTGGAACTTATTTCACTTAGCATAATGTCCTCAAGGTTTTTCAGTGTTGAAGCATGTGATAAGACTTTCTTCTTTTTAAAGACTGAATAACATTCTATTGGAGAGAGATATATATATATATATCACATTTTGTTTATCCATTCATAGATATTTGGGTTGCTTCCATGTCATGGTGATTGTGAATAATATTGCTATGAACAAGGACTCCTCTATCTTAATATCCTACTTTCTCACTATTATTAAGCATAAACAAATACCTATTAAGATATATCAGCATTCCCTCAAGATGTCTTTCAAAGAATATGAATATATGTTTGGAAGAATAAAGACCTCACAATTACAAAAGTTTAGTAAACACTAAGGTAAAACAGATCAGCAGGTTTCTCTACTGCAGGACTTCTCGTGTGTGTGTGTGTGTGTGTGTGTGTGTGTGTGTGTCTTTTTTTAGAGACAAGATCTCATTCTGTTGGCCAGGCTGGAGTGCAATGGTGCAATCATAGCTCACTACAGCCTTGAACTCCTAGACTCAAGGAATCCTCCCGTCTTGGCTTCCCAAGTAGCTGGGACTATAGGCAGACACCATCGTTCCCAGCAATTTTTTTTTTTTTTTCCAGAGATAGGATCTGCCTGTGTTAGGATTACAGGCATGAGCCACCAGCTCATTGAAGACACCCAGTTGTCTTCAATTTTTCTATGTGCACTGTGAATTCATAGGAGACTATACTATAGGCACTTTTCCTCTAAACTCATTTGATCAGGCAGTTTTGGTGCAGGGTCTCTTGAATTTCTGTTTCAGGCTGCAGCCTGGGGAGTCCAGTAACAACTGAACACTGAAACTAAAGTTGGACTCTTTTGTACACTGCCTTGAATAGCCATATATTTAAAACACATTGATGTTAGAATGATAACAATGATAGCTTGATCTAATTAAAAGAAGCTAGATTTTTTTTTTCCATTCTTACATACCCTTAGGGCTGAAAGGAGCCCCGGCCATAAAGCCAACAAGAACAGTATCATTTTGCTGATTTAAAAAAAAAATGCAGGCATCCCTAATTCATATTGCAGTACTCTAAAGGTACTGGACATCTGGTCTCTACCTCTGGAGTATCTGCAAGGAAAGTATAATAAATGTAATATTAATGTAATAACTTCATTACAACCAGAAATTAGATATATCAGGAATTATTCAAGAAAGAAGTCTCCCCTTCCGAACTGAGACTAGTAAAGCTTATATCCAATGCCCTTTACTTCCACAAAATAATAAAAAGGGTAATTGTAAAAAGAGCCTCAAGTCACCTAAAAAGCTTAAGCTTTTTTTAGTACAGAGGTATTTTTTTAGTAGAGAGTTAACTGTAGCTCTCAAAACTAAGTAAACTAGGAGAATGCAATTCTCAACCATGAAAATTAACAAAGGTATTGTTAAATGTGTAACTTACTGCTATAATTTGGTCTCCAATTTGGATTCTGCCATCATGCTCAACAGCACTGCTTTTTGTAATGCTCTTTACAAAGATTCCTGAAGGTTCTAAGATTAGAAATAGGTTATTTTTCACAATTTTCAAAGCACATTCAAAGAATATCCATCTTCAATTCTCCAAATATAAAGCTCTAATTTAGAATAAATATGTATCATCTAGTAGAAACATAGGCTAAAGAATAAAATAATTGTTTTGTCTATCTTAAATACAATATAAGAGTCGCCTACACTAAATTATTCCTAAGGAAGTTTTCAACCAGTTTATCCAACAATGTGAAACATGTAATATCAACTCAATATTTTGTAAGAGATATCAGAGGTAACTGCCAAGTTTAAAAGAATATTTAATGTTTAATATTACCCAATTTTTTATCTCCAATGTAACCAGCAATGGTAATTCCTAATCCTTGGACATTTTTAGTGAGTTCTACATCAAATGTCTCACTTTCTTCACCTTTCTGAGTAGAAGCATCAACCTAAAATAAAATCAATACATATACAGTGAAATAAATACGTAAAAAGAAAGCCACAGGCCTACTTTAATTCTCTAGCAGAGAATTATAATAGAGATGATACCTTTAATCCTAAACACAGGGATAGGCATCATCATATTTTTTCTCAGAAAGGGATGTTAGGAATAAGATTGAACCTTCCCTTATCAGAGAATACATTATTGTTTGCGTATACTAAATTTTAAATCAAACAGGTTTTTTTTTTAGCAAACTCTATTTTCAGAGATGGTTCATCTTAATTTCTGAAGAAGTTAGGATGCAGTATAGCTGAAAAACTAACGTTATGAATTCAGATCAACAAGTTAAATCTAGCTTTGCCACTTAATCTACAAAGAAAATATCACTTTTGTCAACTGTCTATCAGGAAAAGAATAACAACAACTAGACAAGCTACCATTTATTGAGCAGTTTGTGTGTAACTCAGAATTAAGACTTTACATGTCTTAATTCATTATTTCTCATAATTCCTCATAATTCAGCATCCTGAATGATAGCTGAAAGTGGGTTTCTCAGATGTCAGCCTTCTCTAATAGAATTGTTACTAATTCTATGTTGGACAGAAGAGCAAGTCTCCCTAAAATTAAGCACTAGTTAATTGGTACAATATATCATCGATAAGCTATTGGTACTATGTATTAGTATGGTGTCAGCAGATGCTACAGAGAACCGTAGGAAGGGCACAACAAAATCAAAGCTATAGAGTCTAATGGACAGTCAGGTTGGGGCTAGCTGATGTTTTTCTAATTTCTTTAAACAAACTCTGACAGTCCACTTAAATGAGATATAATTTTACAGTAAAGTTTGATTTATTTTTTTCATTGCACATAATTATCTGTGCAAACTTAGCAAAAGTTTAAAGTTTAGATAATTACAAGAAAATGACAGGATGAAATCTGCTTCAATTGAAACAAATGTGTTTTCTATTTTTAATAAGACTTATGCGAGTGCTATTTTAGAGAGTGGCAATTTGACTATCGAATGGTTTTAAAAGGGGCACAAGCTTCAGAAATGATGATATGCACAGAACAGATATTTTTCTAAGCTTTCAATTATATCAAGTGGTTTTCGGTATTGCATTCATTTATATATCGCTGAATAAAATGTTTTGTTTACCACAAAAGAATGCCATTTAAACACTTTCATAAACAAGCTTTCTTTACTTCTTTCTCTTTGCAAAAAATAGCAACCAAATTCAATTTCTAAAAACAACAGAATCATGGAAATTACAAGTGTTCTAATAAAGTTTTAAAGGGCTTGTGGAGGAGGTTAGGATATTAAAAAAGAATTTGTAGCAACTGCTTAGAAAAAACTTCAATAGAACAAAACAGATTTTTTTACATCTATGGGAAAAGAATATAGGACTTGTATTTACTATAAGGCTTACCTAGAAACTGGGTGTAATTCTCTTCTTAAATATTTAAGAGATTTCTGGATAAATTATTTTGTTAATATTTATCTTCTGTAGTCTGATGACCTATAAATCTGCTGATATACCCACTGCTTTCCAATAATTTCGAAATTTTCTAGCTTTTTCCATATCAAGTTAAGGACAAGGATGGAATACTATGCATATGAATAGAGCTTTTGTTATAACACCAAAAGAATAACTTTTGTTTAAAAAGCATATAACTGGGTCAGAATAATGACTACTTATTACAATCTGATAATAGTTCTAAGACATACTTTAAAACAATAACACTAAAAGGTTTTAGTAAGCCTTTTTCATGCCCACCAAGCCTGCCCCCACTCCTCAACCTCCACACATTCAAAACAAAAACAAAAATACTAACGGGAAGGTTGATGAAAGAGAATGATTAGAACTATGACCCACCTTACAGAGAGTCTTCTAACTGAGAAAAAGACAGAATTAAACATTTTAGATATCAGTACCAAATAATTTTTAAACTTTTATCCATACTTTTAAACATTATCCTCACAAATGTGCTGCTTACATAAAAATGTAAAATAATCTAGCATTTTTAAACAACCTATTTTTCATTTGTTTTACACATTATTCCTGATTAATAAAATATTATTAGTGCTAAAGCATCCCTACGTTTGAATTTCATTACATTATTTAGCACTAATATATGAACATTAGTAAGTCTAGTTTCTAAATAAACATCACTGTCGTCATCTAAGTGCTATTTCTCTGACTTTCACATTAACTATTCTTAACTACTTACCCGCAACTCTGGCATTGAAGTTGGGGATGAGGAGAGGGTGATGCCCAAAGCAGTGGGTGCTGTATGTTCTTCTATGGCACCTCTTGCAATCATCAACTTAACTCTATTTCCACATTGCCTAAGGACTTGTGCTACTTGCTCACTGCTCATTCCTGCTAGATCTGTGTCACCAATCTTTAGAATGTGGTCTCCACTGCATAAACGCCCATGCTGAGTAAAACAATATTGAATAATTAGACTATTATTATTTTAACTGCATCAGAAAAATCACAAATGAGGAGAGGGGATTAATGTTTAAAAAAGCAATAATATGAGTTACCAAACAGGACATAAAACACACGGTTATAATATGAACTGTCTTTTGAAACATCCTAGCATCATTCAGTGTGATGCAATAAATGAAATCTACAAATAGTCTTTAAATCAATAGTTCATATGAACTTTCCATTTTGACTTCTACCTAGCAAGAGTTCATATGAACTTTTCACTTTGATTTCTACCCAAATGCCTTTTTGTGAATTTTTTGGAGGGAAAGAAAAAAATGCCATTAAGCAAAGTTGTATATAAGTCACTATGCAAATATATATTACCTAAAATATGGTATAAACCACAAGAAAGCATTATATTAATATCACAACTTTCTGCCTGGCTATTTCTATTATAAATGTCCCAAAAGAACTCATGTGCAGGTGAAATACTTGTGTAGTGAAAATTCTGAAAGATGTGAGGAGTGAAAAGCAGTCTATGAGCCTCCATACACATGCAGTCCATTAACTTTCTGCAATGATGGAACTCTTCTGCACTACTCAATACAACAGCTGTGGAGCTCTTGAAATGTGGCTAGTCCAGCTGAGAAACTGAACTTGTAATTTCATTTAATTTTAATTAACTTAAATTTTAATTTTAAAGGTGATATGCAGACAGCTATAGTATTGAAGAGTGCAGCTCCATACTAAAGATAAAGCATGTAAATATCACATGCTAGTCAACTAGAGACATTTCATTTGATGCTGCTAGATGCTAGCTAATGTTTAAAAGGAAGAAAAATTTGCATACTATTATATTACTGTTAATACCCCTACTGACAAGGTTGTCATTAAACAGGGATTTCATTTATGAATACAGGAAATATTTGATGAACTGGACTTCCTAGTTTAAGTTCAGACACACATGTACGAACAACCACTTTATTTTTTAAAAAGTTATAATCAACGCAAAACTTACTTAAACCAGTAAGCCTTATCAAATTAAAATATAAATCATAACAAATGTGTTAAATCTTTTCTCACATATATTGCAACAATATCACATATCATAAATGATAATGCCTCAATAAACTACTTAAGTGATAAAAACAGGCTGTGTTTCATATACAAAGACGATTCCAGGGACCCATCACTAAAGCAACAAGTTGATTTTTTTTGCCTGAATAATAAAGTATATTTTCCCATAATACCTTGTGACTAAACAGCTGACTAGGTTTATAAATATGAATTATGACTATAAAATAGTAGCTACCTTCACAATTATCAAATCCATAACCTTGGCTTTAGTCTGAGGTTCAAAAGTGTTAAGTCTATTGTCTAAAACTATAATTTAAGATTAATGTCCCTTTTCAAAGGTATTCCTCCCCTAGGTCTAAGACAACACTTCAGGGACACTCAATAAAATGAAAGAGTCTAACTCAATTTCTTTGGCATCATCTAAAGCCAAAGTTTCTTCTCTATAACAAAAAAAATGTAAAAGATGTACCCATATTATTTGATAAAATAGCATAAAAGATCTATTGATGTAGCCTACCTGATCAGCTACTCCTCCAGGCAGAATGGTTTTTACTATCACACCAGTTGCTTTTCCTCCTATGATGCCAAATCCCAAACCAGATCCATCATTCACCAATTCAATAGTTTCCACGTGTTGCCAGTGAACCTACAAACAAAGCTCATATATGAATTTGTAGAAATTTACAAAGCACTAACATTTTGTATTACAATAGAAATTTTTGTGGTTATTAAATAATTAAATTCAGACATAATGAGTCCTAACAATGTCCCTTTCACTTGGTATACTTCCCTTTCAACAGAATGTAAGTGCTACTGACAGATTCATTCTTGAAATTATCAATATATCATCCTAATGATTTCACTTCAGCAGTTAAAGACAGGCACTGATTTACAAGATCTTTTGTAGCACTTCTTACAAAAAAAGAAAAAGATCAAGGGGAAAAAAAAGGTCACATGTTAAGAATGTCTTCTGCACAATCCTGCCTTGAGGCAGGATTCCAAATTAGATGACTTCTTAAAAGTTACTGACAGCTAACTGTAACAATATAATTGTATAATTTTTAAATCAAAATCAACAATGTATTTGTCTACAGATAAAGTCAATTTTTGTTAAAGGACTACATTTTCCATTTTTAAGGAATGCTATCAAAGGAAAAAACTACACAAAGAAAAGTAATGGTTGTTTCAGAACCTAGAAGCTTTATCACGCTTAAAGAACAAATATTCCAGGCTAGGGAAAGATAAAAGAATAGTCAGACAAAAACTAAAGAAGTGCAAAGACCCTACACAAATTAGAAACTTGGAGATAACCAAAAAGAACTTGAAAAATATGTTGTTTCTTCTGAAGATTTTAAGTACTCACTGGATTAGAGTGAGCTGAAATGGTGCTGGCTGCAGATGGAGAACGGGAAACTATGGGGCTGACGAGCTGAGGCAAAGAGCCTCTGGCGATAACTAGCTGGACAGTATCCTTGGCTTTCTGCAGGATGCTGACAGCCTGCTGATGTGTAATTGTCTGATCAAGAGCCTGTCCATTGATAGCAAGAATTTGATCAGTTTCTTTCAATCTTCCATCTCTATCAAGGATGAAAAAAGGGATAAAAGACAATCTGAGAGTTCTCAAGGAAATGACAGCTTCTTTAGCATGTATGTTCAAGTCATTTTTAATCCTAGTTTTAATTCCAATACACTAAGCTTTTTCCTGCAGTTCTACTTTTAAAAAAATATACGCTTTGGCTGAAGGTCATCAACTCTCGTAATGTTATTCCACTGCTACTCCTACTCAACTCCTGCCATATAAAAGTACTCTTTATTTCAGCTCCCCATTCAGCCTATATGACATCTTGGATATTCTCATCTTCTAAAAATGAAAGTGGATATACCTATACAGTTGGCCCTCTGTATCCATGGGTTCTACATCCACAGATTCAACCAACTGGGGATCAAATATACTCAGAAAAAGTAATGCCACAACAATAAAAAAAAAAAAAAAACACACAAATTTTAAAAATACAGTATGACTACTAATATTTACATAGGATTTGCATTGTGTTAGGCATTATAAGTTAAAGATGAGTTAAAATATATGGAAGAATGTGCACAGGTTATATACAAATACTATACCACTTTATATAAGGGACTTGAGCATCTGCAGACTTTAGTATCTCCAGGAGTCCTGGAACCAATTCCCCACGGATACTGATGGACAACTATATTAAATTATTGCTTTGGGTATATAAACAAATGCAACTCGAATTATTTTGGGTCATTTCCAGTATAGTGATTTTTAAAATCTAACCAAAAAGAGCCCATTTAATTAACAATCAAAATAATGTTATCCTCAAATTTTTCTTTCCTTACCAAAACTTAAGTTATGACTATATTTAAAAGCTACTCCCATTTCAAAGGACTTGCTATTTTATCACAACAATGTTAATGACTTCTAAAAACTGGTTAATAACCAGATTATGTTCAATTATTTGTTTCTATTCATTATTATTTTTCTAAATTCCTACACAGTGACCAAAACCTTCAGAATGTGGTATCGAAAACAAAGTAGATGCTGTGACCATCTCACCTATGAGCCACACTGCCCTCTTGTATCTCTTGTACAAATATTCCCAGCTCTCCTCTGTTTTCACTTCTTAGTCCCACAACACTAAACCCAAGGCCTCCAGATGGAGGTTTGAGGAGCTCAAAAACTTCTACATGGCGACCCTGTTTAGGAAACAAAAAAAGAAATAAAATTAAAAGCCAGGCCATGCATGGTGGTTCACGCCTGTAAATCCCAGCACTTTGGGAGGCCAAGGTGGGAGGATCACTTGAAGCCAGGAGTTAGGGACCAAACTGGGCTACATAATGTGACCCTCTCTCTATAAAAAATAAAATTAAAACTTAGCTGAGTGTGGTGGCACACATGTATAGTCCTAGACACTCAAGAGACTGAGGCAGAAGAATCCCTTGAGCCCAGGAGTTTAGAGCTGTCACAACACTGCACTCCAGTGTGGGTGACACAGCAAGACATGTCTCAAAAAAACTTAAATTAAAAGCCAATTATTGCAATAACAGTCATCTTATTATAACCATTTCTTTGTTTAGAAAAAAAAGAAATTGAAAAAAAATTTTCCAAGGTAATTGTTAGCACTTTATCCTGAAGAATATTTCTATAATACAACATATAATACTCAAATTTAAATGATGATAAAACTGTAATAGAAAATCTCTGAACCATCTAAACTCCCACAACTGACTTTTTGTTCCAATTGTTTCAGATGTTATAAATGTCACTATATTCTCCAAATTATCCACAACTTGATCACATTCTTAAATTATTAAAGGTTTTACAATAACAGAAAGAAATGTTCTTACCTGGGCCATATTTTTGATAAGCTGATCAAATTCATCACAAGCAGGTTTCCCATTAATGTGTGGAATACCAGATCCTGTAAGTGCTTCCAGATTCCCATTGTTTGGGGATAATAAAAACGATTCATTTTGCAGAGTAGGAATCACAGCTGGGCTGAGATGAGGAATGTGGGCATATTCAATATTTGAAGTTGCTGAAGTTGCAATATTTACCTAAGAGTAATACAGGGAGTATTAAGAATTTTGACATTCCATAAACTATTTCATAGGAAATATCCCAACGGTACAAGGACGTACATATGAAATTTCAAAATGTCCAAATCCTTTGATCCAGCAATTCTATTTTGGGAAATTTATTTCAAGGATAAACATTAGGATAATACATAAAGATGTGTGTGCATCACTAAATGTTCAATGCAGCACCATTTTTTAGATGGGAAAATTAAAAAACTAATTACTTCCAAGGTTCAACTTCAGGGTACTTATTAAAACACACCCACAAATACATCCAGACATACATTTTTTTGTCCTCAGATCCTATGAAGTAACCTCTGAACTCTCAGAATTTCCTGAGTGATGAGGTTTCTTTCTTCTTCATGGTGGGCCCCAAGGCCACATGATAGAAGCCCAAACTCGGAGTTGAATTTTAATCATATGGGCAGGGCAATCAATCACACCTATGAAATAACACCCCAATAAAAAATTCTGAACACCAAGATCAGGTAATATTCCTGGGTTTGCAACACAGTCAAACACAGCTATACATGTGCTTGTGCTTTAAGCTAAGTGCTATTATGAGAGTCAAAAGTTTTTTTTTAAAAATTAAAACTTTATAAAGCAAAAAAAGTTACAGTAAGCCAAGGTAATTTATTATTGAAGAAAGAAAAGTTTCTGTAAATTTAGTATAGCCTAGGTGTACAGTATTTATAACTTATGTATAAACTCTATGCATAAGTTTTTTTACCTGTCCTTAAAAATAAAACAGAAAACTCATTAAGTTACCAAAGTTACCAATAACCCAATCATCATAATGGCTATCTAGTAGCATACAGTATATTGACTATTTAGCAGTGTTCAGTAATGTCCTAGGCCTTCACATTCACTCACCACTCACTCACTGATTCACCTACAGTAACTTCCAGTCCTGCAGGCTCCATTCATGGTAAGTGTGTCCTATACAGGTGTACCATTTTTTATCTTTTAACCACATTTTTACTGTACTTTTTCTATATTTAGATACACATATAATTACCATTGTGCTACAACTGCATACAGTACTCCATATAGTAACACGCTGTACAGGTTGGTAGCTTAGGAGCAACAGTTGTTGCCTAGTTGTGTGGTAGGCTATACCACCTAGGTTTGAGTAAGTATACCCTACGATGTTTGCACAAGGATGAAATCACCTAATGACACATGGCTGTACTCTATACATATTGTCACACATAGATCAAGCACAAGCTTGTCACACAAGCTTCTAGTTTGGAATCCTCCCATAATCTGCACTATGCATCTCTTCCTTTGGCTGACTCTTAACTGCATCCTTTCCCTACAAGAGATGATAATCATGTGTATAACAGATTTCAGAGATTCTCTAAGACCTTCTAGTGAATTATGAAACCTCAAGGTGGCTGGGGAACCTCGCAAACTTGCAGCTGATATCATAAGTGAGGGTGGTTTTATGTATCCTTTTACCTTTAAGTTTGTAGCTAGACCCTAACTTGCCGCAGTTGGTATCAGAAGTGTGTGGCAGCACTGGCAGTCTGGAGGACTGTGCCCTCAAATTGTGCTGACTGGCTAACTCTAAGTACAATGACACACGTAACAACAATGGAAAAGATCATCCCACTTTGGGAAATGATTTTATAATTATTTGTGTGTGCCTGTTACAAAGAGTTTGAAGTTAAATATAAATAATAATAAAGCAATGCAGTCAATCCTAATTTCATATTTATGTTGGGTGTCTGGATTGTGACTTTTTGTCTATAACTACTTAACAGAAAGCTTACTTCAATGATGTTTTGGGGTCACTCTCTGACCTCATCTCCTAGCAGTCTGTCCCTCACCCACTTAGCCCTAGCTGTGCTCCCCTCCTCACTGTGCCTCAAACTGCCAAGGATATACCACTCTACCAGACAGGTATATCCTTCTCCAAATATCTACATGCTTCCTTATTTCATTCAGGTGTGCCCAGCCTCACCACAGAAAAATCCTCCTTGGCATCCCTATCTAAGACAGCACCATTATACTTCACAAACTTACTCTGCCCTGTTTTAATTCATGGCACTCATTACCACGTGATCCACACCCTGCTGTCATGAAGCTTTCATCCCAGTCAGTGGAGATAGACTAGAATGCAAAAACTCTCCAGCGGAAATTTTTGACTATTTTGTTTTTACTATGCCCTCATTCTCTAGAAGAATGCCTTATACAGAGTTGATGTTCAACATACATTGGAAGAAAAAAATGTTTTTCTATTTTTAAAGGATCTAATTCTGATCCAATCTCCCAAACAACCTTTCAAGTATCATCTCAATTCTAAGGATGATGAAATTACGTAAAGTCACACACCTAAGTTATTTGTGACCTAAATTTTTTTCATCATGGTGTTCCTATCATCCTTGTATTATACACAAAACATACAGTCCTTGTATTATACACAAAACATTTTAGATATCATTTTTGAAATAAAACATTAGGTAAAGAACATCCCCTGGCAGAAGCTATCAAAATATTTCACAATATGTCACCAAAATCTACACATAAGAGTTACCTATCCTTAAAAATAAAACGGAAAACTCATTAAGTTACCAAAGTTACCAATAACCATTATATTGGCTATCTACAATCACAGATGAAAAAGAGATCAATGTGATGAGAAGAGACTTTTGGGAATCCTTTTAAATGTTTATTTTAAAATCTATAGCAGACACGATCAATTATTACTTTTTCAAAAGTAAGCTTCTTATGCCAAGACTGATTTTTTTTTTTATCCTGAGCCATGACAACTTCAATAAAGTCTGCCAGCAGAAGATACACAGCTCAGGTTGAAGCAGATGGCATAATGAAATTTGTGACAGGCTGAGGATCCCACACACCAAGACCTAATGGCTATGGTATGTTTACATAGGAAAAAATATTTGGACTTATGCTATGGTAAGCCAGAATGAACAAATCGCATTTAGAGAATAGAGAATCTGTCTATAAGAGATTCATGGTAAAATAGAAGCTCTGATATTATGAAATATTAGGTATAAAGGCATTCTAAGAGTAAAGTCAGTGGGAGCAAAACAAGTAAAATATTATAAAATGAGAACTGTATAAAAGTATTTAATATCAATTGCCATTTCCTAATTTGTTAAAGATTTGAGGAAGTTCAATGACTCCTCCTACTTCATCCCTGACCTTGAGGTCTACATAAATGTAAAAGCAAAGGTTACAGAGATCACATATTTAAAAACTATTATTTAAATATACCACCATACAAAAGTCTTATTTACACATTGGCAAATTTATACTCATAAGAAAAAGCAGAAAGGCACCTTTGATTATGCTATAATTCTTTATTTAAATGGCTTTCTGAACTATAATCTCTTTGAGGAATAGGAATGTATCTTATTTGCCTTGATAGGTCTGTTCATAGCAGTCATGCTATAAATGTTTAATGAAAAGATCTTGATTCTCATCCTTGGTCTACAGAATATAAAATAAACAAAAGAAAACATAAATATCTGGCAATTTTTATATACAGATAAACATTCTGCATAATTTATGGAAGTTGTTAGTAAATGGGCAAGAGTCACCAAATAATTATCTGTTTTCTGTTTAAGTTCTGGCTGAACATTTCAGTCTAAAAGAGGCTTTTATGTATTTAGTAAATAAACACATTAATTTATGGATTTTAGTTAGTGCTATTACCTAAAACATAACCTAAATATTATGCAAATTACTCAATTTAAAAGTTTGCAAATTCTATGTGAAAGGGCAAGCTAAAACATCTTCTAAGTATTTAAAAGTAAAGAAAAGTCCTCTTATAAGATGCAGTTAGAACCAGTATTGGTTCACACGCTACAAAAGGTCAAATAAAGCACAAATCATAACAAAGAACAAATATGTACCTTACTTTAACTTAAAAAAATGCATGTATATTCACCTGTATATAGGATTTGTTCATACACGCAATTTGTTCAATCTGGCTTACCATAGCATAAATCCAAATACTTTTTACTATGCAAACATACCATAGCCATTAGATCTTGGTGTGTGGGATCCTCAGTCTGTAACAAATTTCATAATTCTAAATATCTTTTATCATACATCTGTTTCACAGTTTGATCAAACATAACTAACAATTTCACCAATAACTGTTTTATCAATTCACCTATATAGTTTTTCAAAATAATTTAAATATATTTTCACAGAAAAATAAACTTGTCATAAAATTGTATATTATATAATAAAGTTGTGTGATTATAAAATAAATACAACTGGTACAAATAGCTTTAAAAATGACTTTTTGAGAAATGCACATTTAGCTGGTACAAGCTAGCAAAGGACACAAACTAGAGAAGGTCTGAGTAGACAAGTGTTTAGTGCCCTAGGTATCATTCAATATGCCTTCCAGAAGAAATGGACAGTATCTTCTTAGCAAGTTCCTCATTTGCAGGTGTGCTAGGAGAGCTGCTTCTAGAATAGCATCCAAGAAAACATAATTTATCTTTAGTTCTATATACAATGAAGGACATTCTGTGTGAATAACTGTATCAGAGTAACTTTTCCACTGAGAACAATTAAAAATGTGTATAAGAGCTGTTAAAAAATAAATAAATAAACCACTTTACAGGTATCAAAAAGAAACCAACTCTTCTGCCATACTCTATTGATGCAAAGCAAAGCAGTATCCAGCCCACATCACAGAAGAGGGGAATATACAGAAGCATGAATATCAGAAGGCAGGAAATACTGGCCATCTTAGAGGCTGACTAGCATGGCATATCACAGCAAAACAGCTAAAAGCCAAGATAGAAAGAAAATCTTAAAAACCACTAGAGCAAAAAGGTATCTAATCTTCAAAGAACAATAAGACCAACAGCTGACTTCTCAAGAAAAACAAAGGCCAGATGTTAATGAGATGATTAAAAAACAAAAAGATAAAAATACCTGACAACCTAGATTTGTCACGCCACACACCACACATACACACACACACACACACACAGACATTCCACACACAATTACCTTAGATTTGCATAAAAGAAATACCAAAGTAAAATCTTGGGCAGGAAAATAATTAAATCTCAGATGATCCCTACGCAGAAAATATTACAGTACAAAAAGGAGTTTAAAAATGTAAATCAGGCCGGGTGCGGTGGCTCACGCCTGTAATCCCAGCACTTTGGGAGACTGAGGCGGGTGGATCACCTGAGGTCGGGAGTTCAAGACCAGCCTGACCAACATGGAGAAACCCCATCTCTACAAAAAATACAAAATTAGCCAGGCATGGTGGCGCATGCCTGCAATCCCAGCTACTCAGGAGGCTGAGGCAGAAGAATCGCTTGAACCCTGGAGGCAGAGGTTGCAGTGAGCCGAGATCGTGCCATTGCACTCCAGCCTGGGCAAAAAGAGCGAAACTCCGTCTCAAAAAAAAAAAAAAAAAAAAAAAAAAAAAAAAGGTAAATCAGTATGAATTCCTTAAAACAGTAAATAATCTAAACTTGTGGAGCTTTAAAGATATATGTAATTAAAGTACATACAGCTGCACAAAATGTAGGAGTAGGGTAAATAAAGTTGGAAGTGTTTTAAGTTCCTTGCATTTTTTAGAAAGTGGTAAAAGTACTAATTAAAGTAGAATCAAAGAAGTCAAGGATACATATATCTGACATATGACTCATATCTAGAATATATAAAGAAAACCCAAAACTCAATAGTTAAAAAAAACCCAACTAGAAAAGGAGCAAAAAACAGAGAGACATTTCATGAAAGAGGATATATGGCTGGCAAGTAAGTACATAAAAGAAATTTAGCATCATTAGCCATTAAAGAAATGCAAACTAAAATCACAAAGAAATATCACTACATACCTATCAGAATGGTGAGGATGTAGAGAAGCTGGATTGCTCAGACATTGCTGGTGGAAATGTAAAATGGTACACCCCACTGAAAAATAGTTTGGCAGTTTCTAAAAACAACTAGACATGCATTTACCATACAACCTAGCAATTGCACTACTGGATATTTATTGTAGAGAAATAAAAACCTAGGTCCATACACAATTGCTCACAGCAGCTTATACATAGTGAAAAAAATAGTGAAAAACTGGAAACAAAATACCCCTCAATAGGTACATCCAATAAGAAATACTACTGAAAAATAAAAAAAGAAAAATATTAATATATACAACTTCAAGATATCAAGGGCATTATGCCGCATGCAAACAAGCCAATCTCTAAAGGTCACCTATATTATGATTTTATTTTTATAACATTCTTGAAATGACACAATTATAGAGATGGAAAATGAATTAAAGGTTGCCAGGGGTTACAAATGTGGGAAAGGGGTTAAGTATGACTATAAAAGAATAGAATAAGGGTGATCTTTGTGGTGATCTTGATTGTGGGGATAGCTAGGTAAATCTACATAAGTTAAAACAAAACAAAACAGAGGGAGAGGAGGGAGGGAAAGGAGGGAGGCAGGAATTTAAAACAAATCTTGAACTGAATGATAAGGAACATACGACACACTGCATATACTGCAAACTACATCCAGAATTGTTGGATATGCAGCTAAAGAAATGCTTAGAAATGTAGACTTAGATGTAAGAGGGAAAAAAAGGAATGATGAAATGTCAATGAGCTGAGCATCCGAATCAAAAAGCTAAAAACAGAAAACCAAACTCAGAAAAGGAAGAAAATAACATATATTACAGCAAAAATCAACAAAACAGGAAAATGATACAATAAAGAAATTCAAAAAAGTCAAAAGTTGATCTTTGAAAAGAAGATGAGATTAATGAAACTGATAAACCTGTAACAATACTGATTAAGAAAATATAGCAAACACAAATTTCCAGTATTGGGAATTTAAAAAAAGGAACATAGACTCTACAGGCATGCAATAACCTCATGCAAAAAAATGGGGAAAAAATACATGAAATGAACAAATTCCTTGGAAACACATTTATCAAAATACCAATAGTGTGAGGCAGACTACTTGAGGCAGGAGTTCGAGACCAGCCTGGCCAACACGGCAAAAACCCATCTCTACTAAAAATACAAAAAATTAGCCGGGCATGGTTGTGCGCGCCCATAATCCCAGCTACTCGGGAGGTTGAGGCAGGAGAATCGCTTGAACCTGGGAGGTGGAGATTGCATTGAGCCACTGCACTCCAGCCTGGGTGACAGACGCTATCAAAAAATAATAATAATAATTATTTTATATCTATCAATGAAATTGAATGCACTATTAAAAATCCCCCCTCCCCGCAAAAACAGAACAAGAACAGGTTTAGAGTTTCACTGGTAAATTCTTTCCATTTTTTTTTCCAAATTAACATCAATTTTTTGGTGACAAGAAAAAGACGGAATTGCTCTCTACTTTTTTTTGAGGCCAACAAAACCTCAATTGCCAACTCCAACAAGGATTATATTAGACAGAAAAGCTATAGATCATAAACATAAATAGAAAAATACTAAATGAGAATGTTAACGACTCAATTCAAAGATACTTAAAGAGGAAAATGATTATGACCAAGTTGGGCATTCCAGAAATGTAAGGTTGAGTTAACATTTGAAAATCAGTTAGTTTAATTCACACAATGAACAGAATACAGGAGAAAAACAGGATCAGCTCAAAAGACGGGAGAAAAAAATAATGGATAAAATCCATGCTATCACCACTTCTATTCAATATTAGACCCAAGGTTTTAGGTCATCCAATAAGGCAAGGAAAATAAGTTAAAAGTATAAACATTAGAACTGAAGAAACAAAAACCATAATTATTTGCAGACCACACAATTGTGTATACTGAATATCCAAATTAATCTACAAATAAACCATTAGTTTCAATAAGTGAACTTAGTAAGTTGGTGGATGTAAAATCACTATCAAAAAATACAGTTTAGTATTTCCCAGCAAAACAATTAGAAACTAAAATGTTTTCTAAAAATACATTTAAAATAGGATAAAATTTTTTTAATTGGAACACAACATGGAGTTTAGAAACAGACCCACACATATACGATCCCGTGATTTACAACAATAACGACAATGTAAGGGAGAAGAGATGATCTCTTCAATAAATGGTTCTGGATCAAATGGATATTCAAATGGAGAATTATTTATAAACATACACATGCACATAAATACTTTATTTCTACCTCATATCCAAAATTTAAAAGGTAAAACTTTAATAAAGCTTCTGAGAGAAAATCTCTGTATTTTAGGAGTAGCCAAAGGTTTCTTAAGTAGGGCAAAAAAGAAAAAAAAAGCAATAGCCATGAAGAAAAATTTTATTTTTAAAATTTAAAATTTGTTTTTAAAATAAAAACAACTTCTGGTCATTAAAAGATACAATTAAAGGAATGAAAAGGCAAAATACAAGGGAGAAAATGGTTACAATACAAATATTCAACAAAGAAGTTGTATTCAGGAAATATAAAGAACTCTTGTAAATCACTAAGAGAAAGACTGAAAAATCAATAGAAAAATGGGTTAAAAAAAAAAAAAAACAGGAAATTTCCAAATTTTGAGAAGATATCCAAATGACCAATCCCACATGGAAAGGTGCTCAGCATTATCATTCATCAGGAATATGCAAATTAAAATAATAAAATGATAATATAACATATCCCCCCAGAGTCACTAAAATTGGAGAAAATAAATTTAAAGTGGGTAGTACTAAGTGTGAGCATTGATGTGGAGCCACAAGAACTTTCATACACTAAATATCGTGAAAGAGTTGGACTTATAATCGCCTTGGAAAACAGTTTGGCAGAATCCATGAAAGCTGAATATCTACCTTAGGACCCAGAAATATCACTCTTAAGTGAACATCCAAGAGAAATACACACTTATGAATACTAAAATACAGGTACTAGGAAGTTTACAGCAATTTTATTTATAACAGCCAAAAACTGCAATCAACAGAAGAGTGGACAAGTATATTCTAGAATATTCAAACAGAAAATGAAAAAGAACTACTGTTACACATACAATACAAATGAATCTCACAGACACAAAGACAAGACAAAGAAGTTAGGCACGAAGCATATATGCTCAGACTGTATTTACATAAAGTTCAAATAGTAATACTTATCTCTGAGATAAAGTCAAAATAGTAATTCCTAAAGGGGAGGATTAGGACTGAATGAAAGGTGAAACAAATTATGAGTGCTGATCATTTTCCATATCTTGATTTACATAAGGGTTACATGTATATCTAATTTGTTAAAAAAAATCCTTGGGCACACCTTTTCCCTTTAATGTATGTTATTTCTCAATTTTTCAAAGTTTGCAAAATAAAACATATAATCAAAGCAAAAAATCTGGGGCATTCCAATGAAAGATGTAAAAACACGTCTCTTAAAGAAGGCAAGTAGTAGCAACAGCCTGTATACAGAAAGTTACATCTTGTCTATCCATAACTATGAATTTAAAGTTCATTGACCAGATATTCACCTTAAAATGAAGAGAACAGGAACTAAATAACTGATGACGAAGTTTGGTCTACCACTGTGACATGTGGCCCTCCACTGGCTTGATGTGGATTAAATGGGCTAATTCCCACTCCCAGAAGGAGTCCTTTAACAAGTGTTCAGGTAAAGATGAATCCTCAACAAACATATTTTAACCTCTGTAACACATTTAGATTTGTCTTCCACAAATATTATAAATTTTTAAAACTTTTAATAATTTTATTGCATACCAAATTATTTTTTGGAAATAATAATTATGCCATACTTTCACACTATTTTGATATATACTGGGACAAGGCTAATGTAATTACGAGATTTCAAAATTATAAATTACTTATACCTCTTTTCAAAAACATTTACAATATTTTCACCATCACTACATGATAATGCACTCAATTTTAAACCAATAGAAGATTTCCAAATACATATATTCATTTAACTAAATGTACTATAAAGCACTAAAATATCACTTCTTATATTTCATCATTCCTTCTGAGTTGTTAACTGAAAAGAAAGTTAATATTATTAGCTCTGTTTTAATGGTTACCATCAATGTTTCCAGAAGTATTTCTGTAAATACCCACAAAAATGACTGCTTAGGATCAAACTTTATTCCATAAAGCATTTTTTGGTAGATTATCAAATCTGTTTTATGATTGTTATTTTGACTTATTCTCAATACACAGTATACCAGTAAGAATGACCAAAATACTTATGTATGTCTGATGGATGTTATAATCTATCATTTAAAAGCTAAAATATACGTTATCTTAAATTAGGTTAGTAAGAAAAAATGAGTACTACTTTTGCAACCTTAGTTTTGGTAAATTGTTTAAACAGATATACATTGCTAGTTCAATTTCCCATATTTTTTGTTTATTTGTTAGACACCTTAACATAATGAGAAACAAGAAATAAGCCATTCTTCAGGGAATTTGCCATAACAGACGCACCTCTTATAAACGCAGACTTTTTTTAAAATCATGCACCTTGTATTTTCTTCTTGCAGAACAAAAAAATGTGCTTATTTTCTTGTGAATTTACCAAAAATGCTGTAAAACACTCTCTGGAAATGATTCCAACTATGAAATGCAAAGATTGGATGCTGAGAGCATTCAATGAAATACAGCACCTAAAATGATAGCAATCACAAGAAAAATTTTTTATACATGATAGGACTCCAAGTTTGGAACCTAGAGAGGCCTCCTTTTCCATAAATCTTTCAGTGAAATACTGATTAAAGCACAGCTCTGATGCATTATTGAACAGGCAAACCCTTGCACAGTAATTGATGGTGGCACTCTGATTTAATGATCCTTATTTTTAAAGCTAATTAAAGAAATTGAACTGCATGTTCAAAGGGGATTAGCTTAATGTGACGAAACTATTTTAGACATAAGGTAGCTCCTGGCTCCTGAACTAAATGAGACACAAAATGGAGCAATAAGTTATAAGAAGGGAAAACAATATTTTCAAATACAACAAACAAAATTTTACATTTTCTATGAGACCTTCCTTTCATTTATTCAAGTATTTATTGAGCATCTAAAATGTCTTAAACATCACTAGGTGATAAGGATAGTAATTAAAATGACAAAATGCTTTCCATAATCACTAATATGTTAAATATCCTACAAAATTATTCTACTAGGCTTAGCTCACTCAGCTACTGAGATAAGATACCTTTCTATTCACAGCTATGAATTCTCGAATACCAAAACAGATAGTAATTGAGAACACACATTATAATTTGCAGATATTTTTAAGTAGCCTTTGACTAACATTTGCTGATAAATTTAAAAGATAAGGGTATTCAATTGAGAAAGTAAGTCCTTAACACAAGAATGTTGATAGAGTCATTTTAAGTAATCAAAATGTAAATTTTCTGCACCTGCCCCTATATAGGTACAAATGCATATTTGTCTTAAAATTCCCTTGTGCTAAAAAAGTTAAACTGTGAACTATAAAATTGAAGACAGAAAGCAAAGAAAGCTTAAAAACTAAACAAGGAAATAAAGTGTATGTAAGACTCTGACTTTTCCCTTTTTATATTTGGGAAGGTGTTCCTGGATGATCAATAATCTACCCAATGTAACACTGATTGTTATAACCTGTTAAATGACAAAACCAAATACAAAACTATAGACTTTAGCTTTTACACAATGCTGTCAATTTAAGTGGATGAATGAGGAGTTAACAGACTATTTTAATATTTTAGTTTTTATTCAAACCTGCAAAGATCTTATTCATTCTTTAAACTACATAATAAGAGATTTTTATTAAAATCAATCCACAAGGCATACTGCACTAAATACTGAGCTGTGTGTGTGTATACACATATATTTTTATTTTTACATATTTATATAGTTTTTTATATATATATATATATATTTTTTTTTTTTTTTTTTTTTTTAAAGACAGAGTTTTGCTCTTGTTGCCCAGGCTGGAGTGCAATGGCGCAATCTCGGCTCACCGCAACCTCTGCCTCCCAGGTTCAAAGGATTCTCCTGCCTCAGCCTCCCAAGTAGCTGAGCTGGGATTACAGGCATGCGCCACCACACGCAGCTAATTTTGTAGTTTTAGTAGAGACGGGGTTTCTCCATGTTGGTCAGGCTGGTCCTGAACTCCTGACCTCAGGTGACCCACCCACCTCAGCTTCCCAAAGTGCTGGGATTACAGGCGTGAGCCACCGTGCCCAGCCCTCCATGTGTATTTTATAAACTCATTTTCTTCTTTAAGAAGGCCTAAATGACACTAAAACCTTTGGGAATACACTTAGGTAAAAAAATTAAGACTCCCACTTCCCCAAATTTCATAAAATATTTATGAACACTTGAATAAAGATTGGAAAATAACTTGAAGTTAAAATATAGTTTTGTTTTAAATCTTTTCGTTATTGTTATCAAAAAAGTGTTTAACTTCTTTTCTAAAAAGTTGGCTCCAACAATGAAGTAAAACATACCAGGATGTTTTACCTCTCCCCTGAGTTCCCACTGAGATCCTAATATCAAAAATAATGGGTTATTTTTTCAAATTTGTTTGATCTTTTTTGATAGTATCTTTATTTCTTATTATTGTCATTGTGTGGGTAGAAGTGTCCGAGGTACACTGAAAAAAAGACTACAAATTCCTTTCAGTGCCTCTCATAAAGAGCAATATTCTATTTCCCCATCCTTTAAGTTACAAATTCTTGATACAGTAAAACTTGTTGATTTTATTAAATCTTGACCCTCAAGAACATGTCTTTTTTATGTTCCATGTTTCAAAATGGTAAGCAGACCAGGTTTCTGAGTGTTTCAAGGCCAAAGATACCAGCTAAGGTTACTTTTTATTCTTCGGGGGAAAATTACAGGTGGTTCATGCCTGTAATCCCAGCACTTTGGGAAGCTGTGGTGGGCAGATGGCTTGAGTCCAGGAGTTTGAGAGCAGCCTGAGCAGCATGGCAAAAGCTCGTCTCTACAGATAGATAGATAGATAGATAGATACATAGATAGATACATAGATAGATAAATAAATAAATAAATAGCCTGGCTAATGGCACACACCTGTGGTCCCAGCTCCACAGAAGGCTAAGGTTGGAGGGTCACCGGAGCCCAACAGGTCCAGGCTGCAGTAAGCCATGAACATGCCACTGCACTCCAGCCCAGTCTACGTGACAGAGCAAGACACCATCTCAAAAAAAAAACCAAAATGGCAAAATGGTAAATATAAAGTGTTTATGCTGCACAATAAATTCAATGGTTGTCTCACAGAAAAGCACTAATTTGAGTTGCAAGCTGAACTAGCCTAGTCGCTTTTTTCATAAGTATCATATTTGAAAAAAAAAAAATCAAACTGTGATTATACAGACTTGGGTATAGAAAAGACATTTTCTCAAAAATAAACAAAGTAAGCCCGTGACTGCAAGGAAAACAACAAACAGGACTTACTGCCCATAATAAAATTTGAGCTTTCAAGTGAAAATTAGAATTTTAGAACATCTGTATTTGCTACCTTGATCTTGACACCTTTCCATAACTGGAATTTGTTGATAAAACTGCAACTGATATCAGCAAGTATAACTTTTTTATATTATATAACGAAACGGGAAATGTGACTTTTCCATTTTTCAAATTTTCCAAATGACCAATGTAATATAAACGAAGCTTTAGTTTAAAAAAAAATTCAAAGACCAAGACAGACAAATAGAGTTTCTTGTAATAGAGAGTGAAATACTTACTGATTTGGTTTCAGATTTCACAGTGATACAGGAGTTAAGAAGAAATTACTTAGGCTGATAGTGAGGGTATAGTCCTTGGTAAGGTTTTCCAGAAAAGCAGCCCCAAAATCATTTTCTTCTCTAACAAAGTGCAGCCTGTGAAATTGAGCTGCAGACATAAACAAGCTGTAAGCTTGCACAGGTGAATGCCAGCAGCTGTGCCCACTGGAATATACTACCTGGGACCAGGCATGTTCAAAATGGTGGCTCCATCTTCTCTTTTTGCCAGCCACAGGTACAGTAAGGAGCAGACAAGATGGCAAGAGCCAAGTGGAAAGTCCACTTGCATAGTAAGATTAGAGCGGGGCGACCAGCCTTCCCTTTGAACTGGTCAAACCAATCTGTGTGCCCTACGTAAATCAGACACCCCCTCGTCAAGCCTGCCTATAAAATCTGCTGTGGTCTGCTGCCTTGCCCCTTCTTTCAGATGCCTCTTTCTGGCAAGGAGCTGTTCTCCTCTCTCCTTTCTTCTGCCTATTAAACTTCTCATTCCTTAACCCACCCACATGTGTCCATGTCCTTAATTTTCTTGGTGCAAGACGACAAACCCCATGTATTTACCCCAGACAACGATGCTGCTTCAACAGTGCAACTAAACTTTAAGAAACCACCACAAATTTTGATGCACTACCAAAGAAGGATACCACAATTATCTGAAAAAGCTATACCCCTCCCTTTCCCAGCTTACATATCTGTGTGAGGCCAGATTTTCTTCAAAAACATCAACTAAAACAGCAAATCCAAACAGACTGAATGCAGAAGCTGATGAAAATCTAGTATTCTGCTACTAAGCTGCACATTAAATATATGTGCAAAAATATAAAATAATGCCACTCTCCTCAATTTTTAAACATGCAATGGGGGATTTTTAAATAAATAAATATTTAAAACATTTCTGAATTCTGATTTCTAACATGGCATATATTGACAGATAAAACCATATGAACAAAAGATTTTTGCAGACCTTAATAATAATTTATGACTGTAAACTGATCAGGAGACCAAAATGTTTCACAGGATATATGTACTGAGAATAAACTCTTACTTAATATCACCTACTAATAAATATCAGTACCAGAATACAAATCTGGATCAGGTTTGTCTCCAACTACTACTAGACCACTCTGCCACAATCTGAGATGAGATAATCATAAGAAGTACTCAAATCACCCACAAATCCTTAAACTGTATTCACTATGCTGTTTAAGAAGAAAATAAAATAAAATATATGGAGTTCTATGATTAAGACCTAGGGTCTGGAGTCCAGCCTGCCTGGCTCTATCGCTTAACCTCTCTGTAACTCCATTTCCCTATCTACAAAATGAGGAAAATCATATTACCTACTTTATAATATTGTTGTAATGATGAAACCATTAACTACAATAGAACTAGAACAGTTCTGGGCACATAGTAAGACTTGATGCTATGATAATTGCTATGATAATGATAAGTGATGTACTTTTTCAATGTCATCACTAAGAGAAAAGGTGGCGTCTCCAAAATAACTTCAGTTATTTGGTTAATTTACTTATGTTTAAAATTAGTTGTCTGTCAAGGAAAGATAAATAATGAATGACAGTTTTGAATATTTAAGAATACTCATGCCTTCATTTATTAAGCAATCAGTTTTTGAGCTTAAGTATCATATAAGGTACAAATATTTAAAGATGAATATGGTATGGATTTTGTGCCAAAAGTAGCAAATGGATGTCAAGCAAACCTGAAATACAATTAATTCTAAAGCTCCTTTTTACGCTTGTTAAGAACAAATGGCAAGTGGAATGCAGCATATACCACAGTCTAGGCATGTGTGTTTATGCATATTTACAGAATGTCTTTTCTTTATTTAAATCTCAACAATTCTGTGTTTTCTTAGCTAAATTTCCAAGAGAAAAAAATTTAAAAAGTGTAGCTTGACCTAAAATTATATTCTTACCAAGGTATGCTGAAAATTTTCTACGTCAAAGTGGGGAAGGTATCAAAATTAAGTAAATTAATCTATTTGAAATGCCATGGCAAATAAGTAATTTAGAAACTGAAAATTTAAACAAACAACATGTTAGAATTCTTGCAGTGTTTTTCCTATCAGTCCCACATTTCTAGGAGACAAAACTGACTCAGTGTTCACAATCTGCTTAGAGGAAAATAAAAATAAAATAAAGCTTTACAGAGAAGTATAATTATATAGGAATGGACACACAAAGATTGATTATATTTTGCCACATTCTCTCTCCATTCCACTATTATCTTTAACCAGATCATTCACTTTACCTTTAAAGTCTAGCAAAATTATTAATATAACCAGACTGAAAGTACTGGTTTATGTCAAAAAGACTCTATGATTAAAATTTGGGAGAAGAATTTACAGGACATGGCATATTTTAACTTAATGAATTTGAGTTTAGATGATGTTTAGCTCAAGTGCATTTCTCTTTAGGGATGCTATTAACTGTTTTTCCATCTTATTTGTTCATTAATACAGAGAACTAAGGGTTCAGAAACAGTGTAACTTATAATAAAAGTAAAAAAAAAAAAAAAAACAGACAGACTGGCTTCAGGGTTAGACAGACCTCAAATTCTCCTAAGTCTATCAATGAATAATTTTGTGGGTCAGATTATGTTATATAAGCTAACCCCCAATTTCCTCACTGGATAAAATGAAGACAAAACCTACCTTATGGAACTGATGGACTAGTTAAATGAGGCAGTCTATAGTACAGAAGGGCTTCTTGAAAGGTAACTGTTGTAGCTTTAAATGTAAAATGAGGCCTATTATTCTTAAATTTGGAGGTTTAAAAAAACTCATTTAGGTTATAACCAGTAAATTTCACATTTTTTTCCTTCTTCTCCAAAGACCATTTAACATTGTCACAAAAATACCATACAATTATCACCATTTGCTGTTTTAGACACACATGCATAGCCAATAGCAAGATGGTGTTGCATTTTAATCCAGCACTGTATAAAAAGCTTGAACAGTGCCTTCTTGCCCACGGTAAAACAAAAATTTTAGTCCCTTCAATGGCTCTATATTTACAAACTTTTAGCTAAAGGAACAAACATTTAAAAGCTGTTATTGTACCAAAAATAAAGTATTTGAAATTCCTACAGTAAATAAACTTTACGGTAAATGTAAAAACATAAGAACCACTCATTCTCTTTTAACTTCTCCTAGATAATGCACACTAGAGTCTCAAGAAATAGATACTTCGCTGTCAGGTGGCTACAAAGCTCTATCATAAAAGTAAAACTATTTCAGGTGTAAGAAAGATCATTTTCATTTTCACAAGCAACAACAGCTGGGAAGAGTTCCACTCCATTTTTAGATAATTCTTGTTAATGAAATCAAAGCATATTTCTTCCTTTCTGTCCTCCTTCCCCTACCAACACCAAGTCATAACTTAACCTAGACATTCTTGGAAAGACAGTAGTCGTCTCCCCTTTACTGATAGTAAGCCTACAGGTGAATCATCCTCCTTTTGGTCTCAAATTAGAAACTATAGGGAAAGGATCATTTTTTTTTTCCCGTCATTTATATAAGTAATAAAGAGAGGGAAACACAAGCACTTTTGTCCTTTAAGATATGAATCAAACAAAACAGTATCTTTCTGACTGTCAAAGTCAAAATAGAGCAAGAAAATCCTCAGTTCACAAAATTTCTCATTTTCCGTCAATCTAAAATAATAAATGTAAGAAATTATTTGAGTTGCTGCTGTTGGTACTTTAAGTAGCAACATACCTCAACACTTTGGCCATGAACTCTTCGCAGTCTTACAAATCTGTATCTACAGAATACAGACTCCTCAGACACGTCCTGGTACAGTGTGTGTTCCACCTAACAACCTCTGCTTACCTCAGATATTTGAAGCTGAACCTCTGAAGTACACATTGACTACCAGACTACCTACATCTCTAGGTTTTCTAGAATTTGCTCGTTTTGAGCATCAGAAGAAAAAAAATTCACACAGAGTGTACATTACTTGTGTGGCCTTGGGCAGAAAAACCATTAGTAAATTAGGATGTGATGCTGTATTCTTAGAATTAGTAAGACGAAAGAAGTATTATAACTGAAGATCTTACTTATCAAAATGTCATTAAAATCACTACCTTAATTTTATGTTAGGATGCCTTTTTTCTTTTCTTTTTTTTTTTTTTTTTTTTTTGAGACAGAGTCTGGCTCTGTCGCCCAGGCTGGGGTGCAGTGGTGCAATCTGGGCTCGCCACAAACTCCACCTTCAGCCTACCGAGTAGCTGGGATTACAGGTGTGCACAAGCACGCTTGGCTAATTTTTGTATTTTTAGTAGAGACAATGGGGTTTCACCATGTTGACCATGTGGTCTTGACCTCCTGGCCTCAAGTGATCCGCCCGCCTCGGCCACTGCATCCAGCCTGTTAGAATGATTTTATCATGTTAAAAAATGTGAAGAAATAAAAAACAAAATGATTGCTAAAATAATGTATATAATAGAAGGGTTAGAAGACAAAGTTAATACAAAAAAAAAAATGTAAAAGAACAAAGGTGATTAATCAACCAACAAACAAAACACCTTACTTGAAAAGGTTCTTCACAGTCTGGCTCCATAGTTTCCTCTCCTGCCAATACCCCTCATATAATCTACTGCTCTGATAATATAGGTCTGCATGGGGCTCCACACCGGGGTTTCTGAACCTCAGCAATGCAGACATTATAAACCCAATCGTTTTTTTGCTGTAGGAGGCTATGCTGTACACTGAAGGATGTTTAACAGCATCCCTGAACTCTACCCATTACCTGTCAGCAGCATCTTCCAGTCATGACAGTAAGAACTGACTCCAGACACTGCCAAGTTTCCCTTGGGAAGGTAGAGCATAAAATAATCCTCAGTTTTGAACTGCTCTGTATCCCTGTAAACACTGCTCTCTCTACCTGAAATCATTTCCCCTACCTCTGCAGAACTCATTTTTCAAGACCCATTATCCATGCTATTGCCTCCACTGTGAGGTTTTCTTCTAGTCAAAGTTACTCATTCCTTCTTTACTATTCACCTTCTTTGTTTTCTTTTCTATGTTCTATTTTCCCCTCTAGATAGTGAGAACCTCCATCTGATTATTCTTTGTATTTTTATTAATTTAGATGTTCAACAAAGGTTGATTATTAAATGAATATGAGAATATGAGCCTCCATGAGATAACCCACCCATTGCCAAGGGAAAACTGGTTCACTGAATCCCACATTGTCCTTCAGTTCTGTCTGTCTCTCATTTTTATTTTTTCTTTTTTTCTGTTTTGCTTTGCTTCTGGGAAACAAATTAAATGACATACTCAATTTTAGTAACCCAAGGTCCTTGGTATATCTAGTTCTGTGATATTTTTACTTGGTCTTTGTTTAGGTTTACATTTTAATCATTCATTATTTAACAAGTTTTGCCATCAGAAGTTGCTTCAAATTCTTTTTGAAATGTAATTAGTGAAAACTGACATAGAAATATAAAACCAAAATTTTATATCATGAAGATCTCATTTCATGAAAAAATTTCAAAAACAGATTGTTCACTGTAGGATTCAGTGAACCAGTTTACTCTAATCAACATTTAAGAGTAATTTTCAACCCTGAACCTATGTTAACACAGCATCTCTATAGTTATTTCAAGAGTTGTCATAAAATTTCCAAAGAAAAATCTGCCTTAATTTTGTGTGCATATACATTATGCATCTAGATGATATGTGTGTAAGCCTACACTTTTGGGAAGGAAAATAAATGAACTAGAACCCTGGAAATATTAAACAAACACCAATAACAAAACAATAGAATGCCACACTCCAAAACGTCTGAAGGTCATTGACAAGGAGAGACCTCCTGAATATTCTGTGCTGAGGCTTATTTGCTGTCTAAGCAGCTTTTGCAGCCTGAGTTATCCACATTATTTCTCCAATCTTGGAATTGTTCTCTGTTGCCGTAGCTTTAAAAATAATCTTAGCAATGTCGATTTTTAAGTATTGGTCCTAAATTTCTATTGAAATTAATCATTTTAATTCTCAGTTTTCCTACAGATAATTCAGGGTAAAAAGATTAATTTAGTGCCACTGGTCAATTCTTAAGGCAAAGCAATTAATTAATCAAGAAAGTAGCATCCACCTATACTGGACTGGAGAAACTTCATAGAATAAATATGCAAATCCAATATCCTCAAGGCTGACAAGTTTCTATTATTAAACTGCTAACGTGTTTATTTCCCCCACAATAGCTGGATTTTTGTCATGAATACGCATTAAGCCCTGTAGTGATTAGCAGTGATGACTAGGTGACAGTGAGGACACTACTTGAGAATTTGCATTTGACAGATCATTGATATACAGTCACAGTTCTTTTTTTTTGTTTTTTCTCTTCACTTAAACAGGAATCATGCAATAGGAAATGAACCAGAGCTATTAAAGATTATTCAGGTTTAATAGCATGCATCCTTTTAGCTGGCATTAGAACAATACACAATGTGGCAGAGTTAAACAGAGACATCAATTATATTCTCAGACCTGCTAATATTTTTGACAATATTTAAATAGCACATCCCTTCAGGGCATGGCTTTTTTGCCCTCTTAGTTACACACCTGTCAAGTGTTTAATTTGCCAAAGGGAAACAGTTTGATTTCTAAGGGCAGTCTTAATACTGAAGAAGCAAATTGAAAAAATTAAACATTATTGAATAGAAGTAATGAGAAGGATCTGAGGGAAAAAAATTGTAGGCTTAATTCAACATGGCATGTCAGCATCTGTCATTAATGCAACAATATGATCATGTTCTCCAATATGCTGCATATACCTCAAGCTTTTCAATTATTCAGTTCCTTTACTTCTAAAAAAACAGGAGGCTGATGGAGAGGGAGAATCAGAGGGTCATATTTTCTAGTAAGAGTAAAAAAGATGGAGATAGTAAATTGTACCTGTCATGCATATAAAATTATACATTTGAAAATAGGGAAGGTATGAAGTAAAAAATATAAGCTAGCCATTGGTCAGATTTGTGTAGCCACTGGTTTAAAAGAATAAATTTCATTCCTCAAATTCATTATTAAATTATAAATATTAATAAATCAGCAGTTGGTAAACTACATAGAAAATGTAAATCTGACATGACAAAACTCTAGAGTACTTATATTTAAATTTTAGAAAAGAAAATAAGTTTTTAAATTTTACTCTAGTCATATAAGAAATAATCTGGTAAACAAATGGAATTGAATTAGTAAAGAATGGAGATTTAAAAAAAGAGTCACAGACACTGTAAAAAGTTATTAATGATTTTAAACAAAAGAAAATTCTTGGCATCTAGGGACCAACTTTCTACCAAAAAAAAAAGGAAGAAGAAGAAGATGTAAGACAGGCTCCAAAGAAAACTGACTTCTAGTTCTACTCTACTCTTATAATCAAGTCACTTAACCTCTCTAAGCCACTGTAATCTACAGGGTATAAACTAGGTGTTTTTCTTGGTCCCTTTCAGTATTAGTTTTTCACTGTACATGAACATGTGGCCAAGAAGCCCAAAGTCCAAAAACATGTAAGACATGCCCCACAGAATTCTCAGACCTCACAATTTTTGTAGTCTTAAAATATACCAGTGTCTATCATTAACAAAATAATAAGATCATGCTGTAGTTAGTCTCAGTCTCAACAAATTTCCAAGTAGGTTTCATCTGAATCACGTGGGACCCAAACAGTCTTAGAGCCCATATCCTACCTCCATACGGAAATGGTAAAACAAGCTTAATAGGCAGGCCTATTTGTCCCCTCCTTTCATGGGACACTGTATGCACAAATACTATTCCTTTTATATAAAACTGTCTGCAAGGGAAATTTCAAGTCACCTCACTGGGCCAGTGGTATGTCCCAACACACTTGCTAGCACTCTTTTTGTTTCACCTTTTCTTCTCATTCTCATCATGTTTTCACATAACATAATAAGAATAGAAGATATCTGTTCAACTTCTTTACACTCTCTGAAAAAGTAGATAATTTTCCACAACATAATTATGCTTTTATTCAGGATATTGGTTTCTCCAAAAGCTTGCCAATCCATTCTGAAAACCAGTACTGAAAATCAATCTTGCCAGGTGTGGTGGCTCACTCCTGTAATCCCAGCACCTTGGGAGGCTGAGGCAGGTAGATCATTTGAGGTCAGGAGTTCGAGACCGGCCTGGCCAACATGGTGAAACCCCCATCTCTACTAAAAATACAAAAATTAGCTGGATGTGGTGGTGGACACCTATAATCCCAGCTAGTCGGGAGGCTGGGGCAGGAGAATCTCTTGAACCAGGGAGATAGAGGCTGCAGTGATCCAAGATGGTACCACTGTACTCCAGCCATGGTGACAGAATGAGACTCTGTCTCAAAAAAAAATAAAACAAAATCAATCTTTTCAATAACTTGTAAAGGAGACAAACACAACTGCATATAACAAAAACACTTTAAATTCATGATCACGACTTAAAACCATTAGATAGAAATTTACTACAGAAAAGTATTTGTGAAGATTCTTCTTGATTTACTTTTTTTGCTACAAAATATCTAAAGAAGTTATATGACATTAAACAAATTCATTCTCTCTTATTACTTTTTGTTCTTTCGCATTAGCCACATTTTGTTTTTTTTTTTTTAACTGAAGCTGTTTCACTCAATTATGAAACTAATCTTCAAGTTTCATTTTTAACCTTAAAAGGCAGAATATTTGCTAGCAAGTCATCTATAACCGTTAAATTAATGCTAAAGACATCAGAATGAAAACCAACTTGGATTGAAGGCATAATTAGATTGATTTCAAACCTTGAAGATAACAAACATTTTTAAAATATTTTTTAAAGCATAGAAATGGTGATTAAATTAAGTAAGTTCAAAGAACATCTGACTTCAGTTTTCATTCTGTCATTGTGAAATGTTTCAATTTTAATATAAATGCTAGGACTTTTTAATGCTCATACTTTTTACAGAACAAAAAAGCACTGTGTTACATTTAGAAGTTCTAATGTTTATCACCATCTGAGCTGTCATGGAAGCAATTGCTACTTACACTCTTTAAAGAAGTGAGAATTGCAATTCCTCTAACTGATGACAATGTAATTATTCCTTTTACTGTCAAAATAGAGGTGATTTCCCTTCCTCATACACATGATTACACATGCAAATCCAGGCTTATCTGAAATCTTGTAAGTATACTGAATGTCCGAATCTGAATGAACGATCACATGAACAATGAGCCTGAGTGATGATGGAAACCAAGTCTACAGCCAACCATCCTAAACATATTTTTATCATCCGTTTTTCCTGTAGAAACTCATTCTTCAGCATCCACACAGCTTTCAACACAATGTCATATCATCTACAATATACAGCAACAACCATTACAAAAATAACTAGGAGGAAAAAAGCCACATTGAATCTGAATGTCTCATTTGGAGGTTTAAATGACTTCATTAACTATTCATTAACACATAGAAAAATCAGCCTTTCAGAAAAACACCAGCCTTTCACAAGATCTATGCCATGTCGTGAATGCCTGCTTGGGTGAATGATGTCCTACCTGGTCTTTCAGCTGCTGTACAGAAGTCTGAAGGCTCAGAATCTGACTGAAGAGAGGGCTCTGCAGGACTGACTTCAGAAGGCTCAGTTTGTCTTCATTTGCTACATCCCCACGTTCTCGCAGCTTGGTTTGCAAGCGCTCTGCTGCCTGCAGGGCCCGATTTTTGTCTATACCAAAGAGCAGCATTTGTCAATAATAGGATTCAAAGGACACATGTCCAGCCTATGAGGACTCCATCTAGTAGAAATTCTAAAACTATTTCTATTGAGTGCATAAAATTGTCTCTTTTAAATTGAATAAAAAACTGCAGGCCGGACGCGGTGGCTCACACCTGTAATCCCAGCACTTTGGGAGGCTGAGGCGGGCGGATCACTTGAGCTCAAGAGTTTGAGACCAGCCTGGCCAAAATGATGAAACTCTGTCTCTACTAAAAATACAAGAAATTAGCCGGGCGTGGTGGTGCACTCCTATAATCCCAGCTACTCAGGGGGCTGAGGCAGGAGAATCACTTGAATCTGGGAGGCAGAGGTTGCAGTGGGCCGAGATCGCGCCACTGCACTCCAGCCAGGCAGACAGAGCAAGACTCCTTCTCAAAACAACAACAACAACAAAAAAACTGTAGAGAAAGTAGACATTTTTTAATGGAGTACAAAAATACAAAAAATACAAAACTGAGTACCTTTTTTTTTTTTTTTTGAGACAGAGTCTCGCTCTGTCGCCCAGGCTGGGATCTCAGCTCACTGCAAGTTCCGCCTCCTGGGTTTACGCCATTCTCCTGCCTCAGCCTCCTGAGTAGCTGGGACTACAGGCGCCCGCCACCTCGCCCGGCTAGATTTTTGTATTTTTTAGTAGAGACGGGGTTTCACCGTGTTAGCCAGAATGGTCTTGATCTCCTGACCTCGTGATCCGCCCGTCTCGGCCTCCCAAAGTTCTGGGATTACAGGCTTCAGCCACTGCGCCTGGCCCTGAGTACTTTTTAATACTTTAAATATCTTTCTCCAAAATTAAATAGCAAATAAAATAGCGTATTATATTCGCTTCAAAGCAAATCAATACAAATAATTACTGAACACCATACAAATCAGGCACAAAGCTGCAAAAAGTAAATATATTCAGTAATTATGTCCTACTAGTCCTAGTGTCTTACAATCATACTTACACCAGAGTTTCTACCACAAATAATAGTTAAAAACCTTTCCCTGAAACACAAACACATACACTTATACACTCTTATAAGTGAAGCCAAAACTTTTTTTTAATGGAGATTGTTCAGATGTATTACTTAGATTCATCATGGTAACAAGTATATCTATTTAAACATATTTGTCATATCCCAGGAATGATAAAAAGGGGGAATCGACGGGGCACGGTGGCTCATGCCTATAATCCCAGCAGTTTGAGAGGCTGAGGCGGGTGGATTACTTGAGCTCAGGAGTTTGAGACCAGCCTGGTCAACATGGTAAAACCTCGTCTCTACTAAAAATACAAAAATTAGATGGGCATGATGGCATATGCCTGTAATCCCAGCTACTCAGGAGGCTGAGGCAAGAAAATCCCTTGAACCCGGGAGGTGGAAGTTGCAGTGAGCCGAGATCATACCACTACACTCCAGCCTGGGCGACAGAGTGAGTGAGACTCCATCTCAAAAAAAAAAAAAAAAAAAAATGGAATCATCACCACAGACACTTTCTATAGCACCAAATCTGAAATTGCAAAGAAATAGGGTGATTAAAACATGAATTGATGTTGATCATGAGTTCACACACACACACAAACTTAAACAAACAATATTTACTCATATGCAGAATTTTAAAAACAAATAATGATAAAGATACACATGAGCATCTTATTCTGGGTTATATGTCCCATGGTATCTCAGAATACAAATCTAATATTAATTTCCACATCAATTATTTGGAACGTGTGCAACTCAGCACAAAACAAAATAAAGACTAGAAAACAATGGTTTAAATAATTCTGTATTTGCCCTTTCCTTTCCACTTTCCTATTAAGAACTTTCCTATGTGGACTAGGAGTCTTTACAGCATTGGTTTAGTATAAAATGGGAAGTGAAGGAAATGTACATCCATACATTTTCATTACCAGCACAGTACCAGGAACAAAAGCCATCATAGAGATCCCCATGATCACAAAAACAGGTACTTCTCCCATTACTGCCACTGACTCTCACTCTATCCCTCAAAACCCACCGACGTCAAGGTATCTGCCATAATGATTAAGGTGCCAGAGTGAAATCCAAACACTTTCAATTTAGTCATACCCAAAGAGTTACCTGGAATAGGGTAAGGAACTAGAGTGTCAGATAATTGCATGTATTGTGCCATACCTGATATATCTAGCTATAAATGGTTCTACTAACTAGTTTCTTTAAAACTAAAGAGCAGTGGGAAAAACAAATTATTAACACATGAGTCTGGGAAATGTAGATATTTCGACCTAAATTATCTCATGTAGAAATTAAACTGCCTTAAAGCATAAGACTAAGTAACATTTTTCTCTTTATCAATTAATAGCAAGAGCTCAGTAGTACTTCACCTGCCACAAGTAAAAGTAGTATCATCTTTCAGTATTAAAAATACTGCTAAAATTCCAAATGCTTTTCAGAAATAGATATTAACCAGAATTGGGCTCATAAATCAGAATTGGGCTTACTTTAAGCTTTATTAAAACCCATAACTGGAAGAATATCTCATATGTTTTTAATTTTTGCTTATATGTAATGTGTTTTTTATAATACTTCAGATGAAACTGTCCAAATACAGAAACATATTACCTTAGTACAATGTTAGTAGGTAAAAACTTTTTAAATCTAGATACTATAGACAGAATCCTGCTATGTTAAACACACCATATGTCAAAAATCCCAATGGGAGGAGTTACAATTCTTATAAAAGTAGGCAGAAAAGAATAAGTCTTACCAATGGCTTCTAACATTTTTTTCAAAGTTCAGTGTTCTTCTCTAAAATGATTAACAGCAATTAAAATGGAACTCTGTGCAAAAAAGAAATAAAATACAATGGTTATATTTTATCAGAACTTTATATTCTAAAGCTAAATACTCTAAAAAACACTCGATACAACTCAAATTCTTTTGACCGTTAAAATCTTGTTGATAACAACTTAAGATAGTTCTCTTTATAGACAATAATCATTTTAGGACTTATTCAAAATTATCTTCTATGTATATATTTACCCATAATACTTGCATAAGGTAAAAGACATAAATTCTGTTTTAAATAAGGCGGCAGAAGTTTCAAACATATTTCCATAAGAAGTTCCACTTACAATACAGACCACTATAATCTTGTATTCACTTACAGATCTTTAAGTGTAGAATAAGAAGCTTACTTAACTCCACATAAGAAATTCTATGGCAAAAAACATAAAAAGTAGAAAATGTGATCCTGCCCTCAAAGGCTCATACCCCTAACTGAGGAGACAATGCACGCATACCTATTAGAAATGAACTGTGGGCTGGGCGCGGTGGCTCACACCTGTAATCCCAGCACTTGGGGAAGCCAAGGTGGGTGCGTTACTTGAGGTCAGGAGTTTGAGATCAGCCTGGCCAACATGGTGAAGCCCCGACTCTGTTAAAAATATAAAAACTAGCCGGGTGTGGTAGTGCACACCTGTAATCCCAGCTACTCAGGATGCTGAGGCAGGGGAATCACTTGAACCCAGGAAGCGGTGGTTGTGCTGAGCCGTGATCATGCCATGGCACTCCAGCCTGGGCCACAGAACAAGACTCCATCTCAAAAAAAAAAAAAGAAAAGAAAAAAAGAAATGAATGTGACACTCAAGCAGTACCTGAATTACTGGAAGATAATATATTAAATTATGGATGAAAAACTGAACAAAAGGGAGCATACAGTGTTAAATTTTTCAAAAGTTCTCAAAATACTCTCCTGACTATAATGTTCTGCTCTTTCCCATTCAAAGAAATCTTCTCAACTCCTTCAATCCACACATCTCATCTTTCTCTAAGAATACTTAACTAGATTCTTTTAAGTACTGGATACAGATCTGCAATGCTAACATCCAGGTCACTAATCCATCTTGAGCCTTTGCTGCCAAACAAATCTGCACAACTATCCCCATAGTTCCATCTCTCTTCTGCCTCACAGAAAACCCTGAATCATGAAGAAGACAGTCAGTCAGTCATTCCTTCAATAGAAAAAAGAAATCTACCACCACACATTCTCATTTTTCATCTGGAAGATAAAATGGGATTTCTCTTAGAAAGAACAAGTTGCCTCCTGTTACCTCTTTAAGACAAAATTCATTTGCCTAAAAAGGAAGTGTGTGATGTAGATGAGCAGATCTATAAAACATCAATGCCTGCAATTAGCTCTGTGTGATAACAGAGAACAGTATGTATTGACTTGTTTTATCCCAATTTAGAATATACTATTTGAAACATCAACTCCATTTCAAATGTCAAATCGTTTAACTACTGGCACTTGTTTTAAAAAGTGTCATTGTGTCAAGAAAAGAGGATACTGGCTCTGAACTAGAATTGAAAACTAAATAGAAGTGTGGCCTTGAGCAAGGGACCTATCATTTCAACATCTGTTTCTTTTAAAACACACTTACTCATTGGGTATATTTTGAAAAATGAGATAAAGTATGCCAATTTCCAGCTCATAGCATAACTTGTAACTATGATACATTTATTCAGGATTAATGCTGAGTCAATATATTCCACATAGATAGGAATTCCAATGCCAAGCAATACATTATTTCATGAGGCCTAATATAGGGTAATATTAACAAATAAATTGGTGACTTTTTTACTCTTATTTACAAGGAGAATATAATACTCCTTCACAAAACAGCCTACTATTAGCCACCCCGCCTCAAAAACAATTAACTTCTGGTAATTAAAACACAAAAATAGGCCAGGCATGGTGGCTCACGCCTGTAATCCCAGCACTTTGGGAGGCTGAGGGGGGGGTGAATCACGAGGTCAGGAGATCGAGACCATCCTGGCCAACATGGTGAAACCCCGACTCTACTAAAAATACAAAACTGAGCTGGGTGTGGTAGAACATGCCTATAATCCCAGCTACTCAGGAGTCTGAGACAGGAGAATCACTTGAACCAGGGAGGCGGAGGTTGCAGTGAGCCAAGATCGTGCCACAGCATTCCAGCCTGGCAACAAAGCGAGACTCTGTCCCCTCCCAACTCCAGAAAAAATAGGGCTGGGCATGGTGGCTCACGCCTGTAATCCCAGCAAATAACTTGAGTTCAGGAGTTCGAGACCAGCCTGGCCAACATGGTGAAAACCCGTCTCTAGCACAAATATAAAAATTAGCTGGGCGTGGTGCATGTGACTGTAGTCCCAGCTGCTCCAAGAGGCTGAGCCAGGAGAATTGCCTGAATAAAGATACCCCAATATAAGGAAGCCCAGGGCTACAAAAGTATATTTAATCACCCAGGAAGAAGCATGATAGCAATAAAAAAGCATGGACTAGAGAGTCTGATGACCTGAATTTAAATTTCAACTAGCTATATGCCCTTGTTAAATCACTTATCTTTTTCTGAATCTGAGTCTCTATTTATAAATGAATGATGTTTATAACGTTTTGAAAGGATAAAATTATACATGTGTTTGGTATGCACATGAAAAATTAATTCTAAAGATAGACAGTGTTCCTGACATACATGGGAGGTAGACCTCGGATTTAGAAGCTCACTGATTTATGAGAAGTCTGCAGAGAAAGTACAGCATAGGCAGTTCCTAATTGAGAAAAACACTGCTGTCCGAAAGTTCATCTACAAGTCGGTTACAGTAAAATAGAATTACTTTTTCTTCCCCAAAAAATTACACAAAGGTTAAAAAAAAAAAAACAAAATAGCTCCCAGATAAGAGAGCTCTACTCTTTTGTATTTCAATGATTTTTTAAAATTACAGTTTCAGAGTTTCTTTTCTATGCTTGGATGTCCCTAAAATAAATGCATAGCTTTTTTTGAGATTTTTCAGGGGATTTCACCATTAGCAATCCCGACAAAAAGATAAGAATTTTTAAAAACTTGTTCCTTTCTGTGCCTGATACACCTGTCCTGAGGATTCAGTTCTAATTATAAACAAATTCATTTATAATCACAAAATTTTTGAGATAGATTGAGTCCACTCCCTTCAAATTGCAGCCATGAATTCCTCTTGTCACCTTTTCACCACCCTACCATTTCCTTTCCCTTTTTGCCCATTTAAATACTATATGGAAACTTAAGGATACCTGAGTGATAACAGTGGGTCATGGCCAACTGGCATGACTTAAACAAGATCCAACATGTCAGAAGAATGCCAAGTTCTGAGGGATTTTCTTTTTTCTTTTTCTTTTTTTTTTTTGTCTGGACAATTCATGCTAAGCAGTGACAATAAGGAATCAGAGAGGCAGAAAAGAGATGAGCTATGGATATGATAAGAAGGAGATCAGCGCTAATGCTGAAACAGAAGCAGAAATGATAACAGCAAACACACAGCACCTACCACATGCTAGGTACTATTCGAATCATGCTTCCAATTAAGTCCTTTAATACTTACACAATTCACTCACTTTATAAACAAGGAAAATGAGGTACAGACAGGTTAAGTAACTCGTCTAAGTCCACACCACTACTAAGTGATAGAGCAAGGATCTTAACACAAGCCATCTAGCTCCAGAGTCCATAATTTAATTTTTACAATATGCTGCCTCTAGAAAGCAGGAAGATTCGACTTCCCTGTTTACAAGTTCAAACAGACCATGCCCTACATAAAGTGAAACCAAAGGAAGAAATAGAGACCCAAAATGAATGAAGTCTGAAATGGAATAGACTGCTTTAGATAGTCAAATCAGCCAACTGTTCAGACAAGGTATGAAGAAGTCAGAAATACATATGTTAGAAACCAGCAGTGGGTCTATCAAAGAAAGATCAGGAATATTCACCTTTTATGTAATGTTAATGTCCATACATCTTTAAACAAATCACTTTTAAAATCCAAGATTTTAAGAAAAACCCTTAAGAAGCCTCTTTAAATTGATATTCAACGTATATTCAAAAACACTGCTTTTACATTTCAAGGTACTAAATCCCTCAACACAAAGAGAATTAAGAATACACAGTATATTGTTGTAATTGTTCTATTTTATTATTAGTTGTTGTTAATCTCTTATTGAGCTTAATCTGTAAATTAAACTTTATCATAGGTATGTATTTATAAAAATTAAAAAAAAACAGCATACCTCAGAGATATTGTAGGATCAGTTCCAGACCACTGCAATAAAGTGAATCTCTCAATAAAAGGGGTCACACGAATTTTTTGGTTTCCCAGTGAGTACAAAAGTTATGTTTACACTACACTGTAGTCTATTAAATGTGCAACAGCATTATGTCTAGGAAAACACTCTATACACCTTTATTAAAAAATAGTTTACTGTCAAAAAATGCTAGTGATCATCTGAGACTTCAGTGAGTCATAGTCTTTGTGCTGGTGGAGAGTCTCGCCTTTGTACTGATGGCTGCTGACTGACGGGTGGTGGCTGCTGAAGGCTGGGGTTGCTGTGACAATTTCTGAAAATAAATCAACAATGAGCTTTGCCACATTGATTCTTCCTTTCATGAAAGATTTCTCTGTAGCATGGGATGCTGTTTGATAGCATTTTACCCACAACAGAACCTCTCAAATCCTGCTCCTACTTTATTAACGAAGATTATGTAATAGCCTCAATCCTTTTTTTCATTTCAATGATGTTCACATCTTCACCAGGCATACATTTCATCTCAAGAAACCACTTTCTTTACTCATCCATAAAAAGCAACTCCTCATTCATTCAAACTTTATCATGAGAGTACAGCAATTCAGTCACATCTTCAGACTCCATTTGAAATTCCAGTTCTCTTGCTATTTGTACCACATCTTCTGTGACTTCTTCCACTGAAGTCTTGAACCCTCAGCATTATTCATAAGAGTTTTAGAATCAACTTCCTCCAAACTCCTGCTAATGTTGGTATTTTGACTTCCTCCCATGAATTACAAATATCTTAATGGCATCTAAACTGGTCAATCCTTTCCAGAAAGTTTTCCATTTACTTTGCCCTAATCTAGCAGAGGAATAATTAAGTACAGAAGCTATAACTTTACAAAATGTATTTTTTCAATAATAAGACTTGAAAGTCAAAATTATTCTGTGGTCCAGGGACTGCAGAATGGATGTTGCGTTAGCGACATGAAAACAACATTCATCTCTTTGTAAAACTCTATCAGAGCTCTTGGATAACCAGGTGTCTTGTCAATGAACAGTAATGTATTTTAAAAGAACCTTTTTCTGAGCAGTAGGTCTCAATAGTGGGCTTAAAGCATTCAGTAAACCATGCTATAAACAGATGTGCTGTTATCCAGGCTTTCTTTTTCCATTCACAGAGAACACAGGCACAGCTGATTTGGCATAATTCTTAAGGGTCCAAAACTTTTGGAAATGGTAAATAAGCACTGGCTTCAATTTGACATCACCAGTTGCATTAGCTCCTAATGAGAGAGTCAGTCTCTTTAAAGCTTTGAAGCTAGACATTGACTACTCCTATTTAAGTCCCTGATAGCCTCTTCTTTCAATATAAAGCTGTTCCATCTACATTAACAATCTGTTGTTTAGGGCAGCCACCTTCATTAATGATCTTAGCTAGATCTTCTGGATAGCCTTCTGAAGCCTCTACATTAGCACTTGCTGCTTCACCTTGCACTTTTATGTCATACAGATGGCTTCTCTCATTAAGCCTCATGAACCAACCTCTGCTAGCTTCCAACTTTTTTTCTGCAGCTCCCTCACCTCTCTCAGCCTTCACAGAACTGAAGAGTGTTAGGGTTTTGCTCTGTATTAGGTTTTGGCTTAAGGGAATGTTGTGGCTAATTTGATTTTCTATCCAGATCATTACAACTTTCTCCATATCAACAATAAGGCTGTTTTGCTTTACATGTGGTCACTGGAGAAGCTCTTTTAATTTCCTTCAAGACCTTTTCCTTTGCATTCACAACTTGACCATTTGGCACAATACACCTAGCTTTCAGTCTATCTCTACTTTCAACATGTCTTCTTCACTAAACTTAATTATTTCTAGCTTTTCATTTAAAGTGAGAGGCATGAAACTCTTCCCTTCACTTGAACACTGAACAGCCTAATTTTAATACTGCTCTGTGTCAGGGAATAGAGAGGCCTCAGAAGAGGGAAAGAGAATGGGAACGACCAGTTGTTGGAGCAGTTGGAAAATGTGCAACATTTATTAAGTTCGCCATCTTAAATGTGCAGGGCTGCAGCACCCCAAAATAATTAAAATGGCAACATCAAAGATTACTGATCACAGATCACCATAACAGATGTTAAGAATAATAAAGGGCACGAAATATTGTAAGAATTAACAAAACGTGACACACACAAAGTAAGCGCATGCTGTTGGAAAAAAAATGGCACCAATAGACTTGCTTGACACAGAGTTGCCATAAACCATCAATTTGTTTAAAAAAATTCAGTATCTGCAAAGCACAATAAGGCAAAATTCAATAGAATAACAGGCCTGTACATATGGGGTAAGGTACTATGTTTGGTTTCAGGCAACTACTGGGGGTCTTGGAATGTATCCCCCACGTTCCAAGGGGTGGGACAACTGTATTCAAATCTGGCACAGAAAAATTACCAGTTTCCCTCTAGTTGCTGTTCATGTATCCTGCTTTTGGCTATATCACTATTTGGTTATAAAAACTGAACCTAAAATCTGTTCCAACAGCCTTAGCTTTTAGAACCACAAGACATATCAGTAACAGCTCAATGAATTCAGTATCTGTTAGGCACCAGAGTGCTAGGCAAGTGCAGTTTATCCACGCTCCATCATGCGTGTGAGGACTCTGACCACCTTGCTCCCCACAATATCCTCCAGTGCCTGACACATTATTCCAGATAACACAACAGAGAAAAGGAGAGGTCGGGGTCTTAATCAAGGTGACACAGCTAGTAAGTGGGAGAACTTGGAATTGAACCCTACTGTCCCTTATTTTAAAGCCGAAACTTTATCACACTACCCCCTATTTTCCGAACTATCTCGCAAAAATCACATGGTGAAAATATATTGTCGAATTTATAAAAAAGAAGATACAGAACAAGGTATGAAGTTGTTACACTTTGTACAGAAGAATAGGACAGCAATTGTTTTGGTAAGTAAAAACTGATGTGTGTGTGTTTATAAAAGCATAGACTATTCTGCAACTTTTTCAAAGACACTGATAGTGGGATATGGCAGGCTGAAGGATGCCAAGACAATCTTACTTTGCACTGCATTACTTCTGTGTTTTTCAAACTTTATACCTTAATAGAGGGCTGCCAGATTTATCAAATAAAAACACAGGATGCTAATTAAATTTGAATTTCAAGTAAATGAATACTTTTTTAGTGTATGTCCCATGCCATACTTGGGACATATTTATACTAAAATCCAATCTTATTTATCTGAAATTCAAACTTAACTTGGGCATCTGCTATTTTATCTAACAATCCTACTATGTACTTGCTAGCTTAGAGAAAAAAAAAAACATATAAAATCATTTTACCTTTCACACTTCCTGTAAAACTTTAACATCACGAGAGAGCTGCCTAATCCTTAATACATCTCAAAGATTTTACCTGTGACCATATGATTCTCCAGCAATTTGTTGATAACATTAGTGTCAGCAGGGGATAAAAATAAAACAGAATATTTGGTATTATTTAGAAGTAGGAACGGATTAACTGAGTAATCATTTTACTTTTCAACAAGTTGTAATGGTAACATGTAGGCACAGCTTTTACAAAGTAGAGAATCAACGTTTGAAACATAACACAAATCATTCTGCTCAATGCAGATTATATGGCAACTAACAAGTGAAAATATGTTTTATGCTAAAAATAACTCTATGTAGAGAAAATGCCCCAAATGCATACAATTTTCTAGTTATCTTAAACAATTCTGACTGAAAAAGGAATACAACATTAAAAGTGCTTGTTTCAATGGCTTGCAGCTTGTCAAAGTTGCTCAGCATCTGTTATTGCATTTAAATTTACCATTTCTATCATTCGTAGTTGCCTCAGCAGTACCTGAAGTTAGCAGACAAAGGCACAGTTGTAGTAGTCAAATGCAAGTCGTTTTTCATAAATTCAATTTGTCCATAACAGCAATACTTACACTTTCAGTCGTAATTCGTACTTTTGGGTAACATTACTGAACTATAGCTCTAAAAGTATAGAAATGTCACAGTACCCACCAACATCACGCAGTCATCCAACAGAAATCACTCAGCCTTTTCTTAGCATCTGTTCTTCTGAACTGCTCCCTCATTTTTATAGGCTTTAATCAAAAAAGCATTCATGAACACAATTTTTATTTTCAAGCTGACATTTATAAATCTTCCTAAATTTATTCAATGAAAATAAGATGTATTAATTCCACTTTGCCCACCAAAATGAAAGAAAATCAAGTATTAAAGAACCTTAACTTCACAACATACTTCAAATATTGATTAATATTCTTATTCTTTATTTATAAAACTGCCATATAAATTACTTGAAATGAAAATGCAGTAGTCCCAGCTACTGGGGAGACTGAGGCAGGAGAATCACTTGAACCCAGGAGGTGGAGGCTCAGTGCAGCTCCGTGCAGCCTCTGCCTCCTGGGTTCAAGTGATTCTCCTGCCTCAGTCTCCCAAGTAGCCTGAGATTGAGCCAACACACTCCAGTCTGGGCAACAGAGCAAAAGTCTGCCTCAAAAAAGAAAAAGAAAAGAAAAGAAAATGCAGGGAAGGTCAAGAGATTAGAAAAGGACTCAAATTATGTCATTTACTGATTCTGCAAACACACATGGGGCACTTACATCACTGGCATGTTGTCTAGTAGCAGAATTGGAGAAATGATGATACAATCTGGGAACTCACGTACAAGTGAATGAAAGGAAAAGAAATAAACAATTAAAATATAAGAACACAAAGGAGGGACACCCAAGCTGAACTGAGAAGTCAGGGAAACTTCCTGGAGTCACAGACTCCTGCACAGAGTCTTAAAGAATAGGTGGGGGAGAAGGTCTGATGAAAGAGCTCCCCACATAAACGCAAGAGCGCATGGTACCTTCTGACCACTGCAAGTAGTTTCTTATGTAGTACCTAGATTGGGGCTGAGGAAAAACGAGAGACAGAGAAGATGAGGCTGGAGATGTGAGCAAATGCCAAATTATTCAGGGCCCTCCATACTACTCTTAAAAAGTTTAGATTTGTTTTTTGTTTTGTTTGAAACGGAGTCTCACTCTGTGGCCCAGGCTGGAGTACGATGGCACAGTCTCAGCTCACTGTAACCTCTGCCTCCCAGGTTCAAGCTATTCTCCTGCCTCAGCCTCCCAAGTAACTAAGATAACAGGCCCTCGCCGCTACACCCGGCCAATTTTTGTTGTTGTTGTTGTAATTTACTTTATTAGAGACACAGTCTTGCCATGTTGGTCAGGCTGGTCTTAAACTCCTGACCTCAAGTGATCCACCCACCTCGGCCTCCCAAAGAGCTGGGATTATAGTTGTGGCCACTGCACCCAGCCATTAAAGAGTTTAGATTTAATTAGAAGTTTATTTTGGCAAAGTGATCTTTAGAAAGATCACTCTGGCAATGGTATGGAGGACATACAAAAATCAAGAGAAGCTAGGGATAAGGAAGTCAGGTAAGAGGCATTTTCAAAACTAGAGAAACAAAGGAAAATGGGAGATAGATTAAGATTAGTTAAGAGATATAAGTACTGCGACATGGTAACATGGAGGTAAGGAAGATGAGTTTAGGATAAATCCCACTTTTCCTGCTTTGGTTATTAATGGATGGTAATACTACAAGGAACATGTCAGTGTTGTGAGACTATTCTAGAAATGTCTGCCCTAATAGAGTTTGAATAGCTGAGTATAGTACCTTACGATGTTGCTATGGAATGAACTGTGTTGCCCAAAATTCCTATGTTGAAGCCCTAACCCCGATGTGATTGATTTTGGAAACAGGTCTTTTAGGGAACAGTTAACATTAAATGAAGACATAAGGTTGGAGTCCTGATCCAACAGAATTGGTGGTCTTCTAGAAAGAGGAAGAGAGGAAAACCTGTCTCACTGTCTACATGCAAGCACTGAGAAAAGGCCACATGAGGACACAAGAAGGTAGCTATCTGCAAGGCACAGACAAAACCCTCATCAGAAGCTGAAACCTGCCAGACCTTGATCTTAGACCTTTCAACCTCCAACACCATGAAAATAAATTTCTGTTGTTTACACCTCTCTAAATAATTTGTTGTGGCAGCCCAAGCTGACTAAAACAGAATTCAACCTTCCCACAGGCCCTCCTCCAAGGACTACGCTATCATGTACTATGCTTCGCCCCCTTCTTCCAACCATAACCAAGGGAACCATGGCTAGGCTCCTTAATTCAAGGGAAGCCAATCTAAGTACTGAAATGAAAAGCATGAATGGACTAGAGTGTCTCTTAAGAACTTAAGAAATATTGAGAGAATAAGCCAATTAATGGTAGAACAAGAGTTGAGAAGATAGAAGGCAGCTGAGTAAGGGATGAAGAAGCTAAAATGAGGTACACGCAAGCCAGAGTTATGAGACAGCAAAAACAAGTCTGTTGATAGAGACAGAATACAACTGACATTAAGAGATGCAGGCATTCCTTGGGAGATGCAACACAGCCAATAAGAGGAAAATAGAGTAACTGGTCCCTACAGATGCACAATCACTGATCTCCATTTACAGTGAACTTCATTTTGCCAGAGGTATATTGTATGAGGCTCTGTTTGCTCCATTTAAACACACCTATTCATTCAAACACAGTCTGCTTTGGTATGGTACCATATCATCACATCCAAAAAAAAAAAAAAAAAAAAAAAAAAAACTCCTCTGAAGTACCCTTGCTTACAAAATACCCTTGTTCCTTTATTTCATTTGGGCACTGTACTTCCAATAAAGATTTGAGGGAGTTAACTAGCAAAGACAATTTTAGTAGGACCACTAAATAATTAATAATCCTACAGAAGAGATAGTTACATCAGAAAAACAAAGTGCAGGGAAGCTTCTACACTTGGTGGGTGAATATAACACTATAAAGTTCTGTTTTGCTCGGAGCCTGAGAAAAGCCATTAGCTGCCACCAAATAAAATATAAATCCACTGTTAAAACAAAGGTAGTTGACAAGAGTATGGTGGCTCATGCCTATAATCCCAGCACTTTGAGAAGCCAAGGTGAGAGGATTACTTTTAGCCAGGAGCTCAAGACCAGCCTGGCCAACAAAGTGAGACCCTGTCTCTACAAAAAAAATTCTTAAAATTAGCCAGGCGTGGAGGCACGTGCATGTAGTCCCAGCTACTTGGGAGGCTGAGGTGAGAAGATTACTTGAGCCCAGGAGATTGAGGCTATAGTGAGCTATCATTGTGCCACTAAACTCCAGCCTGGGTAACAGAACAAGACCCTGCCCCTAGAAAATGAAAATTAAAAATTAAAAAAAAGGAATGTGAGCTCTGACAAATTTTCATTATACAAATGAAATCTTAGTAACTGTGAACAATATTTACAAATAGTAAAAATATTTCAGACCAAAAATCTCCATTGAGGCCAGGCATGGTGGCTGATGCCTGTAATCCCAGCACTTCGGGAGGGCAAAATTGGTGGATCGCTTGAGCCTAGGAGTTTGAGACCAGCCTGGGCAACATAACAAAACCCCATCTCTACAAAAAATTTTTAAAAAATTTATCCAGGAGTGGTGGTACACACCTGTAGTCCCTGCTATTCAGGAGGCTGAGGTGGGAGGATCACCTGAACCCAGGTGGTAGAGGCTGCAGTGACATGTGATCGCACCACTGCACTCCAATCTGGGCCAACAGAGAAAGACCCTGTCTCAAAAAAAAATTACAAAAATAAAAAAAAGTTCCACTCATAGGAGGATAGAAATGTTCTTTCTTCAAACTCTACTAGAAAAATTAAACCAAGTACACATGTTAAAACCTTAAGGTACCACTAAAAAAACATAAGTAGATTCTACATAATATACACACCAAGATGAAAAAAGATGAACTAAAAATACTTGAGCAATTTAAAAGAGGTAAGGAATGGGAAAATAAGGAAAAAGGAGAAACCACAGTAAACAAAAAACACAAAACAAGGGCAATGAAATAAATCCAGACATCTATATTCACAATAAACACAAATGGATTAGACTCATTTTTTAAAGAACAGACTCGGAGTCCAAATCTCAACAATGAAATGGAGATTTACAGAATAAGTAGTTTATTTATATTTTAAAAATATAAAAAATAGTATATGGGCCACATAAAAATATGTATACACATACTTTCCTCATATTCAACAATGGATTAAAAGGACACATTCTAAAATGACAGTAGACAGGAGTAGACAAATGGAAGTAGTAGCCTCATATGGGGGGACTCAACGGGGGAATTTAGCTTTCTCTGTTTTTTTTTTTTTTTTTAAGGAAACTGTATTTTTATAATGGTTTTAAATTATGCATGTAAAAAGCAGTTGGGTTGAAATATTTATGCATAAAATAATATAATGTCCACAATTTGCTTCAAAAACTTCCAGGGAAGGGACAAGGGAAATGTCTGAGACAAGAGAAGAAACAAGACTGACCATGAACTAGTACTTGTTAAAACAGAATGATGGGTATATGAGGATTCACGACATTTATGTACATTTGAAATTTCTCATAATAACTATTACAAAAATAAGGCAGCCAATATGTGAAAATGTTAACAATATCTAGTTTTAGAGGCTAGGACTAGAGATGATTAGTGTAATATTTTTCAAATCCTCCTTATCCTTGTTTGGCAAAAAAAAAAAAAGATTTCACCTAAAACTATAATACTAAGTTATTTGGAAAAAAATAATGTTACCATTGGTAAATTCTCCCAGAAAAATAATTTATTCAGCTAGACTACTTAATTCTAGCAAAACTAAAGGAAATATTATGAAAACATTTCTTCAAAATATAATATCTTATAAGGAATCATTTTCAGTTTTACTATTAAAAACAAAGCTTCATTCTCATTTTCTGATGCTATTCTGCTTCTAATTTTACCAAGCTGTTTGAGATACAGGCCTTAGAAGCAGATATTTATTGCCCTGGATTAGTCAACTTCTCATCAGAGAGCAGGAGGGCAGGAAGTGATGAACAACTATTGCTGTTCTACTTTTGAACATATGTTCAAAAATCCCACCTTTGTGAATTATAGGGGATCCCAAGAAAGTATAAATATAAACCTGTTTCAGTTTAAATAAAACTTATTTATCTTCCATGAATATATTCAAATGACAATATAATGAAGAGTCACACAATATATATAATAATAAATATAATAATAAATATAATACTAAATTATGGAAAAAAGGCATGTTAATCCACAATTATATAAACATACACAAATCAAAATCACTACATTGACCAAGAATCCACATATTCTAAGAAAGTTTGGTGAAAATAGTATCATATCATATTTTCCTGTTAATTTTCTAATGGGGGGGATGAAGCCTACTGAAAATGAAAATAAATATAATATGGAAATTGAATATTTTCTTACAAGTATTCTTACATAACAAATGTATTTATAGCAAAAAACATGTTCATTACATTTGCTTTGGCTTTTGAAAGTTAGTTTTATTTTTAAGATTGTTGGTCTGAGGCAAAATGCTCTTTCAAACAGTATATATGTTCTTATCTGCAGATTCTCTAAAACACATAGATACACAAGTTTTATAAAGAATATTAGCAGATTCATACCTGCTTCCAGAATTATATATTTATATTTTATGATACTTTGAGTTAAATACCCTTATTTACTGCTTACACTCATCTATAAAGTTGAAAGGAGCCTCAAAAAACACATAGGTCACAGAGAAGTTAAAGCTCACTGAGGGCTGATTATGTAACAAATCAGTGGTATGTCTAGGATCAGAACCCTGGACTGCTGGACTAACTCAACCGACCCTCTGGAAGGCTAACTTTCCTTTTCTAAAAATATTTAGACCAATCAATTCTGTTTATAGCCCATTGCATTATATTTATTTCCTTCCCCATTAACCTTTACCCATAATTTAAAAAAAAAAAAAAAAGGAGTCCAGAATACACATTAGAGAACTATGGATTCTAACACTTTCTCTCCGAACATCCATTTTGCATACTTTTCATTCATAATGTTCTCTTCATATATCTCTGTTGGACAGGGGACCCTCCCCTCAAACTGTTAACTCACACCAAACATGGTGACTGAGGGGAAAGATTTAAGTTCTTCTCAGAATTAAGATTTGGCCTCTTCTGTTCTCTCACTCCTCAGTTAAACTCAAAGGAATTTAGGTTGTTGGGCAGAATGCTCCTGTTTGTATCACATTTTCAGTGTTAAGGGTCAAGACACAACATGCCAGGCATATTTCTTGCATAGAACCATGCAGGGGGATTCTTCCAAGAGCTGCCCTCGCAGGTGAACACAACAATGTGTCAATGCCAAACTCCAGAGGCAGCTAGCTGCCCATAAAGCACTCACGGTAGCCACATTATTGTATTGGGGGAAACCTAAAACATGCAGAAGACTTAACTTTGTGCCATAGAATTCTTCAGTGCAGTTTCTACATTGGCAACAAATTCTCCAGGGAAATTCAGGCTCTTACCTCCTGCCCTTTTCCCTGCCTGGAATGAGGCAATTCAATAAGCCCAGGTCGACTGTGTCCTGGTGCTTGTAAAAAGCATTTGGGCTTTCGCCTGTCATCCCAGCACTTTGGGACGCTGAGGCAGGCAGATCACCTGAGGTCAGGAGTTCAAGACAAGCCTGACCAATATGGAGAAACCCAGTCTCTACTAAAAACACAAAATTAGCCAGGCGTGGTGGCACATGCCTATAACCCCAGCTACTGGGGAGGCTGAGGCAGGAGAACCACTTGAACCTGGGAGTCAGACGTTGCTGTGAGCTGAGATTGCACCATTGCACTCCAGCCTGGGCAACAAGAGTGAAACTCCATCTCAAAAAGAAAAAACAAATTGAAAGCATTTGGTACTCAAAAGCGTACCCATGGGACCCAGAAATATAGTTGGCAGCAGGTCTCTGTTGTTAGAATATATCAACTGCTGTCGGAGGTGATAGTACAAAAAATGTCCGTCATTTCTCAGCTGCCCTCTCACAGACAGGATCTCCATTGAGTTTGTGAGATCTTGATGACACTGGGGCAGAACAATAGGTGGCTTGTCAGTTGTGACTGAGTGGCTCCTCAGGGGAAAGTGTTAAATGATGGAGACAATATTTCCAAAACAGAGAAAATTGTGGAACTAGGAGGTAGGAGAGAAGACCATAATATTGCAACCATGCGCTTCAACTTACCTCCCCATCCAACTTCATGTTCTACTATTCTCCCAAGATCATTTTCTAGGACTTTCCCAACTCTTAAAATAACTCTACTTCCACAATTTCTCTATTACTGTTCCAAATGACTTCTCCTGGAATCTTTTCTACAAAAATTATGAAAAGCGTTGTATATTATATAAACTCCTTAGGTATCACTGAGCTAAAGTACTATACATAATTAGATATTTTTATCCTTCCCCATCCATCAGCACCTCCTAAATTCAGTCAGTGGCTTTCATGACTTCCCTTTGCTGAACGTGGACAGGAACAAAGTTTACAAACTTTACTCAGGAAAGGGCAGGCTCAAATTTCTCATCAGAAGTCCTTTGGGAAGAAAACAGCATTTTGGAATAATTATTTAATGTGGTTGTTTTTCTCTCCTATACTGTGCTCGTGGTAACTAGTGGTTTGACTCCTGTTGGTTCAGTTTCAACTCTGCACAGAGAAGTACAACAGATGCATGTACTGAGAAGGGCTTGTGAACAATCACATTCTCTCTCTCCCTCTCTTGGCCCATTCTTTGCAATACTTTTTGTGGAGTATTTAGCAATTCAGAACCCTTAAATTCAGCAGACAGAAGAAATCAACACTTTTTTTTTCAATTATCAATCTTAATTACTTGAAGATGTAAGAAAATTTTGTAAGCTTTTACTCTTTCCAAACATGTAACTTGTTAAGACCACATTTAATAGATTCAGTAGAGAGTCAAAGAAAATACTATAACTTTTCCAGGGTTCCCTAACTCAGACCTTTTATTAAGCCATCCCATTTTTCCAGCCATTATTATGTGGGGTATTGAAAAGTCTATATAATGAAATGTCAATAATTATCTGAACAGTTTCATGCAAAAGTAATCTCATTCAGCTACTTAAGGATTTGGGGTCAGAGAAAAAGAAGAAGGAAGAAGGATTTAAGGAGGACAAAGGCTTAAAAGCCTTAATCAGAGGGATGTCTACCCTGACAAGAGTCCCTAAGTAACAAACTAACATTCCATATCATTTTGCTGATGTAAAAAGGCAACTTTCTTCCTCAGGAACATATCCACCACCAGATACTTCAAGAGGCAAAACTTTCCAAATATATATTCATGACTAGAATGTCTAAAATGTAGGCTTGGTTACAATACACAATTTAAAGCAACAATCTGTTATTTGGGGTTCTTCAAAATGCTATAAATAACAACTAATAATAAAATTGCATTTAAGAATTGATTGCTATTGCATCTGTTATAATAATGACTTTCCCAGAAAATAAAATAGGCTACATAAGTAAATTTTTTAGGTAATGAAATTGGCATCAGTTTTAGTGTTTGAAATGAAACCATTTGTTTATAATACCTTCCATATATCCTATCCCTGTTTTCTTAAACAAAACCTATGTCCTTTACAAATATGTATTTCCTTCAATCCTACCAAGAGCTCCATACTTTATACCCTCATTTTCAGGTAAGAAAATTGAGGTTCAGAAAGATAGTGTTTTCTCCTACATTCATGAAGCTTTTAAGCAACAGAGCTGTCTTACCTATGCTGTAAAGTACACGGTTTTGTGATACCTTCTTTTCCATTGCTGAAAATTAGGTGTACTTTTTACACTACTGAGGATCCCAAGACACACCCCATAGTACTTCAAAGAAGTAGAAACAAATTTGAAAATTGCAAACTACAAAATTCAGCTTATTCAAAGTAATGACACTTAAAAGTATCAATTTATCTGAGAAAAGACATGGAGAAGAATGTGTTTGATGTATGGCAAGACACAAATAACAGGGGAGGAAAGGAAGAAGAAATAATTGAGGAAGCTGAAAGGGAGAAGGGATGGAAAGATGGAATGAACTGAGATGATTTGGAAAACTCTCAGAAAATTCCTTAGCATTCACCAGGCTAACAGAATATAGAGCAAAGTGGTGTTGACTGAGGTTACAGACGCAGAGGAAGAATTGTCATTTCTCCCACCAAAGTCAAATCTGATCTCAAAGGAAGAACTTCAGCTCCCTTTTCCTTCACTCACTAAGTAGTAAAACACAGAGTCATTAAGTCTGAGTCACTTCCCTTGTGACTCAGTTGTCAAAATCCTGTAAGATAAGGTATTCAAAAGTGTTTGGAAATGGGAAGAAGATGGAAGTATTAGACATTTATTATTAGCAACAGTATTAGCATCAGAATGGCTAATCATGTTTCCTAATTTTAAAAAATGAACAGCAAAAAGAAAATTATATACATATATATAAATATAGATATACAGATGATACTTATAACACATCCCAAAAAAACCACACCAATTCATCAAGTATTAAGTGAGCACTTACATATTCCTAGCCATGTGTATAGGAAGATTTAGCATGTGTATAGAAAGATTTAGCATGAAGGTACTTGCATAGGATTCTTCAATTCTCAAATAAATTTTTTTCATATCTAATTTTGTAGTTATGATTTTCTATTATTTTTAAGAGAACCACCCCAAATTCCATATACTTCAGGCCCCCATGTCTTTATCCACCTCTGTCACTGAAGCATATGACAAAAGAAGAATGAGGACAAGTATCTAACTTCTGAGTTCCCAATTTACTGGAAAACAGTAAGTAATTACAGGGCAACATGATAGGTAAAGTTCTCAGTACAGAGGAATCCAATACTGCCAACATGAGTCAGAAAGAATTTGTAAGAGTTATGACAGATGAATCATCTTGAAGTATGAGCCGATCAGGAGAGTGTGGAGGAGAGCAGTAAAGGGAAAGGCATTTCTTATGAAGGGAAGGACATCTGCTAAGGCAACAAAACCATAAAGAACCCAGAGAACTTGATGACAGTGAGGCTACAGCACTTGGGTCCAGAATGACAAGAGCTATGAAGGTAATGTTTCCATGGCCTCATTGGAGCTTTGCCCTGCGGGCATGCTGGATCATGCAGGGACACTGGGGAGGGAGTTTGGAGGGTACAAGGATTACTAAAATTTATTTTCTGATAAAACAATTCTGATAATAGTGTAAATATTTCATCAAAGAGGGAAAAGAACTAATGATAATACAAGCAGATGTTAAGTTTTTAAAACAACCTAATCATAAAAGAATGAGAGCCCAAATGAAGGCAACGGCAAGAAAACAGAGAAAAGATACAGACTCATTAATTACAGGCAATCAAAAGAACTCAGTGACCACTTGGTGACTGTTAGGGCCAGGAGGGGTGAATGAGTGACAGAAATAGAGGTTGACTCTCCCAATGATTTTAATCTGGGAAACTAGAACTATCAGGACATCATTTAACTGAAAGAACAACAGCAGAAAGATAAATATATGGTTTTAGAGGAAAGAGAAATATGGTTATATTCTTTTTGGACATACTGAGTTTGAAATGCCTCTAGAAAACACGAAATAATACAATTTTAATTTCATGAAGGTAGGAAGTTTTGTGTTGCTGTTGTTTTCTTTTTCTCTTGGGGCTATATCCCCAGCACCATAAATAATGGCTGTGAGATAAATTAAATATCATAGTGGAATCAATAACATTCCTGCTAGTTCCAAGATGGAACAGTGTACATATATAGATGAGCATATTATCTAAAAAAAAAAAAATTGTCATGATCCTTTCTTATTCAGCTCCATACTAAACCAAAACAAATGTACCTTTGGTGTTTCTGTTAATTGAACATGCATACACACAAGAAAAAAATAAAATTTGTTCACAATAAAAAAGTATTTTTCATAATCTGTACCAAATAATTCCTAGAGAGAACCCTGTAGTCCTCTGCCAGCAAAGAGGTGTTACTGTCTAAATCTGCTGATAAGCTTGTTGGTCACTGGTAGTCTACACAGTTGAGAATATACTGAGAAAATTCAGCAAGAAATGACAATTTACATGTTGCTGGCAAGACTCCAGGTAGTTCAGATGAGGGAGAACCGCATAAAGGAATCCAAATTATTATGAACCTGCATAAAGGAATCCAAATTATTATGAACCTATCTGAACACGTACCTTAGCCATATAAGAAAAATAAGCACGGAGCAATTCGATCCCCTAATTACTAATTCACAGATAATGTAACAAGCTACACTATTTAGTTACCATATGTAATTCTATAGGATTCATTGGGGTTATCTTGACAAGTGATATTTTCTCCATGAAAGCATTTTAAAAAGGCTTATCTTTCAATGAATGTGACTATTTGCTTCTTAATTAACTCATCTACTATTTAACTGCCTCCATTAACTACTTTTACTCTGGCACTCAAAGGACTAAATGTTAATATTAACAGCATAAACCAACTTTTACTTTTGTAATAATCCAGAGAGGACATCTGCTTTAAACGTAGTTTGATTCTGTTTGTCACTTCAACTAAGTGATCAGAAGGTACAGACAATACATAAACATTACAAATGATCCCAAAAAGGCTGAGTGGTTCCAGCCAACATAACAGGTTTTCATAACAGAATGAAGACATCTTGTTTCTTGATTTCATCTGACCTTATAGCTTAGCTGCATGAGCTAAAGTTGTGTTGACCAATACAGTAGCCAGGAACCACAATGAAACAAGCCACTACCCAGCACTTATACCTTGGCTAGTTCTAAAGGCAATATGATGTAAGGGTAAAAGACATAGCATATTTTGAAGAGCTTTTTTTTTTAAAGAAAGTAAAATATCTCGATAATGTTTACACTTATTATATGTTGAAATAATAATTTGAAGAAAGTGGGTTAAATAAAATATATTATTAAAATTAATTTCACTTACTTCTGCTTTTTTCTTTACTGTGGTTACAGACAACTTAAAATTACAAGTGTGGCTCACATGATATTTCCACTGGCCAGAGCTGATCTAGAATGATGCAGATCATCCCCTCTCCGACTCTTGGTGTGTTTGATGATCTGAATTGCAACATATACAGAATGGCAATTATTTGAATAATTTCAGCACCAAATTACTCCTTTGTTATCCAATTCACTATATGACTATCATATAAATTTGTCACAGGAGTGACAGATAAAGCTATCAAAAATGATAAGAATTACAAAAAATATGCAAGTGGGTGAGGAATATTTAGCAAGAAGTCAAAATAAAGCATTGAGTTCAATACTGAAACTACTGTGCTGTGCTTAAACTCTTCATAAGGCAGGATACAAGAGTTTATGGAAAGCCTCAATAATCTCCTGACTTTTTACTTAATCATCTCCTATCTTTCAAAATTAAATATTTTTAAATCTTTTTTACAATTACCAGTAGTATTTTTTAAACTACTGACTTACATATTTTGAAGCTCCAACATTTAAACAAGGGCATTTAAATTTTCTGTTACGTTTATCAAAATGGGGCATGAATTTAAGAAGACTGAGAAACACTGTCAAATACAAAAGTCAGACGCACACAGTTGAATCCAAAGGGGATCAGAATATGCCACTCCAAAATATGCTACTTTGGCATCAGGATTATTTTGAACTGAAGGCAAATAGGAAATGGAAGACAGGAGCACTCTCTGCCCTGGCCCTTTCCGCGTAAAAGTAGAACACAAAATTTCCTTTGTAAATGCGACATAAATGTCCATTTGTAAAGATGATCATCTCTCCCTTACCAGTGAGAACAACTTTTATCACGAAAATGATGCAAAAACCCCAAATCTATCCTCTTCTTTGGGTCTCTTCTTTTCTGTGTAGCCCCCATGCACATAAAATTAAAAAGATCGATTAAATGTTAATCTGTGTTTTGTTAGTTTGAATTAACAGGCCTCACTTACAGAACCTCAGAGAGTAAAGTTTTTCCTCCCTCACAAAAGCAAGAATGAATATGCACCATAAGACAATGGACAAAGTGCAGGAGAGTTCTAAATGACTTAAAAACTCTTTAATGGTATATCCATGCAATGACTACTACTACTCAGCAATGATCAGTACTAAACTATGAATACAGGCAACATGGATGAATCCCAAAATAATTACAGAGTGAAAGAAGTCAGACAAAAGAGAACATACTGTACGATTCCATTTATTTAAAGCTCTAGCGAATGCAAACTAGTCTATAGTGATACAAAGCAAATGAGTAGTTTACTTGGAGATGGGAGGGGTGGGTAGAGGAAAGGATTACCAAGGGGTGTGAGGAAACTTTTGGGGGTGATGGATATGTTCACTATCTTGATTGTGGGGGATAGCTTCACAACAGCCAAAATTCAACAAATTGTATACTCTCAATATCTGCAGTTTATTGTCAATTATAACTTATACCACAATAAAACAGTTAAACAGTCCCTCCCACCTCCTTGAGAAAAGGATAGCGGCTGAACAGGTTGACTTTAGCATCCAACAGATGTTCACTGAACATCTTAATGAAGCTAACTAGGGAGCAATAATCCAGGCCCCAGGGCCATTTCTTCTCATTTTCCTACCTCAGCCACAACACAGAGCTAAAAATACTTTGTGACTTAGTCTAACCCAATATATAATCAATAGATTATATCAGAATGAAGAGCCGTATCCAATGCTGTAAAACAGCATAGGATAACTACATTTCCTAGCCCAGAAAACTGAATGTGATGGGAAAGGGGAGGAAGGGTCAGACAACACTCCACTGAATCATACCGATGAGGCCCCTGTAGTCCCAAATTGGAATATGAGGCCGGGCGCGGTGGCTCACGCCTGTAATCCCAGCACTTTTGGAGGCTGAGGCGGGGAGATCACCTGACCTGAGGTCAGGAGTTCAAGACCAGCCTGGCTAACATGTGAAACCCTGTTTCTACTAAAACAAAATACAAAAGAAAATGAATGCTGTCCAGAAGAGGATTCAGGCCTGACTTATTAAAATGCAAAAACCTGGGAGACTTGTGGGGAGTGAGAAGCAGAGGAGGAAATACATAAGCTTTATGAAATTTATCTAGTAATGCCTTAGACAAAGCAGGACCTATTAAGGGGGCTGTTATGGTCTGAAAGTTTATGTTCCCCCCAAATTCATATGTTGACATCCTAACTCCCAAAGTAATGGTATTAGGGGGTGGGGCCTTTGAGAGGCAATTAGATCATAAGGGTAGAGTTCTAATGAGTGGGATTAGTGCCCTTATAAAATAGGTACCAGAGAACAGCCTTGCCCTTTCCACACCACATGAAGACACAGCAAGACAGCATCATCTACGAGGCCCTCGCCATTCACAGAACCTACCAGTGCCTTGATCTGGGACTTCCCAGCCTCCAGAACTATGAGAAATAAATTTTTGTTTATAATGGACTCACTGCTTGATATCTTGTTAGAGCACCCCAAATGAACTAAAACAGGGGCCTAGCAAGGTATAAGAGAAACCGAACATATCTTAAATATATCAGAGAGGAGTTTTTAACTTGTAGAATAATCATTAATCTTTATGACTCTATCATCATGGTTTTGTTAGGTCAGTGATATCTCATGAACACAGAAGGATAGCTTCTCATGACCATTTTCTATGACAGTTCCCTGAAGCAAAGTATCCTATGGGGCCACCTGAGTACATAATATAAAGTTATTGTGAAATTAACAATATGACTATTAACGCTTAATTTTAAGCAGAGATAAAAAATTTTAAAAATACATTCTCCACTGGTGTCCTATATGCCATGTGGTAGTGAACTGTATCATACCTCTTCAAAAGACCTGAGACATCAGTTCAAACAAGCGCTATTAGTATCAACTCAAATTATATGAACGTTTAATAATCTCAGATCAGATTATGCTTACTGAGAAAGACAGCAATTGGTGAAATCTATGGATCAACAGCTCTATCTATTCATTTGTCATATCAAAATAATGTAAGTATCTTCCTTTTCAAAATATGTGTTTTGGGGATTTTCTTGTGGGAGTGGTATATGGATGATCCAATTACAGGCAAGTTTTCTGTCCTCTTTTCACTTGTATCTTCCATACCTTTTTAAATGTGCTATTTACTAAAATAAATAATTACCTTATGTATTTTAAAACATAAGCAACAATGGTAAGTTTTTCCTTAAGTTTTGTGTTTGTTTTTCTTTTTTTTTTAGTAAGTGTTTCATTTTTCACTTTCTCCTCATACACTTATTTATAACACCTTGGATCTGGAAGTGGTTTACAAGAAAAGAACAATGAATGTTGCTTTTGCAGACACAAATAAAACTAAAAGGTGGATAAAGATAAGAATTCCCTAAACAAAACAAATTTAACCACCACAGGCAGACAGGCCAGAAAAAAAAAAAAAAAAAAAAAGCAAGAATTTGTCTCCTTTTATCTTTTGTTTTTTTTTTTTAACTTAGTTCGCCAGATCTGGAAGAATGGTTCTAATGGTTTCATTAACTCAACAAATACAATTGCAACACCTAAAAAAAAATAAATAAATAAAAAGTTTTTATTTTATGTAACATAAAATCCCTTTTATTAATCATATTTTCCCAAAAGGGAGAAACATTTCTGAAGGAAAAAAAGATTATGCCATATATTACCCCACAAAACATGTACAAGACAGTTTTTAGATCAATGGAATTTAAAGAATAAATTCTGTTGTTTTAATCAGACTCAAAAACCACTGAGATATTTACAACACAATGTTTCAGCTTTCTCAAATTTAGCGCTTTACTATTTTTAAGAACCATTAAAAGAAATATTTTAAGAAAACAAATGCTTTTATAAAACACTTAAAAGAAAATTAATGCTTTGTCCACAAAAAGGAAGGTCATAGAGGCACAATTTCCCAATGAACACCCAGAGAAAGAAAATAAGTGGCCTCAGGCCAAAGATAAAATACCTTTGTCCTCAAATAGCAGTTTCCCTTTCTTGCCAAACATCAGATTACCCCAGTAATGGTCAGACTATGCACTAGCCTCCAATATGATCTCACTGCCTCAGGGTCTCACTAGCTTACAGACTAGGTCTCTTTGAGAACCTTGTTATGGGCTAAATTATGTCTCCTAAAAATCCACAGGATATCCTAATTCCCTGTACCTCAGAATGTAACTGTACTTGGAGATAAAGGTTAAATGAGGACACTAGGGGTGGGCTCTAACACAATATGACTGGTTCCCTTATAAAAAGAAATTAGGCCATAGACATACACAGAGGGAGAGTATGTGAAGAAACAGGGAGAACTCAGCCATCTACAAGCCAAAGAGAGAGGCTCGGTAGAAACCAATCCCACCAACACTTTGATTTTAGACTTTTGGCCTTCACAACTGTGAGGAAATACATTCCTGTGGTTTCAGCCGCCCACCCACTCTGCAGTATTTTGTCAAGGCGGCTCTATCAAACTAATACAGATTTTGATACCAGGAAATGGGGTGCTGCTGTAACAAACACCAAAAATGTGGAAGTGGCTTTGGAACTGGGTAACAGGTAATGGCTACAAACGTTTTAGGGTGCATGTTAGAAAAAGCCCAGATTGCACTGAAGAGGTTGTTAGAAATATAGACACTAAACGTGTTTCTGGTAAAGTCTCAGAAGGAAATGTGAAACGGGTTACTGGAAAGTGGAAACTTCAAGAGATAAAATTCAGCCTATACTTCATTGCCCTCCATTAATTGCTCTTCCCCATCCGAACTTTTCCCCTGGGCACAAACCCTCTATCGCACTCCAGAAATACACAAATTGAATACGCTCTTCAGTACCCACTGCCCACTCACATCCCAGCCTCTTCCATACACCATGTCAATTTTCAAGGCAAAACCACTGACTTAAGCTCACTTCATACCAAAAATCTTTCATTTCCACCCTCTTATCTCAAGACCAAAGCCCCCCTGTGTGTTATTTACTAACCACAATGATAAGAGCAAGTAATCCCTATACTTAACTACTTTCCTAGAATCCCTTTAACATTTTTTATGTGTAAAACCTTTCTATAATTTCTCCCATTAGATTCTTCCAAGACCCTACGCTTCTGGAGCAGAATCGTATTTACTCTGTGTTCTCCTCAATGCCTAACCCAATACAACAGTCTTCCTAATCCATCTATTACTACCTACTACATGAATACCTCGGATCTTCTCTGGAAACATATCACAGGAAGGCAATGCATTCCTCACCACTGGTTTCCTTTACTGAGAAGTAGTTATTTATCTCCTTAGTCTTATTATCTCACATGGAATCCCACTAAAATTATTTAATCACAATATATCAATGTTACCATGCTAAATATCATTTCCGAACTGTACTTATATAAATGTTCTCCTTTGTATGACACTAATTTACAAGAAAAAAATGAAACCTTTATTGTTATAAATATGGGGTTGATAATATATGTAACAATATCAAATGAAATCCTACTTCAAGCCAAATAACTATTTTTAAAAATACATGTAACTGTTTTGGATATATATCATCATTCATAGGCACCATCAAGCAGTCCTAAATTCACCAGGAAGTTGTCTGCTTCTTCACTTTAAAGTGTAGGATCTTTCTCTGGCAGATGTGCTATTCGCTCTACCATATTTGGGGACATTCTGGTCCAACTTTGCCTCAAAATATTTCATGAAATTCAGAGTACTTTGTATGTTTCCAAATATACAAAATGTAGCCAACCTGCAACTCAACCTGAGAGACAAGACTATGTCAGATCTGGGATGTAATCTGGAGAAAATAATCTGCTTCTAACTCAGGATAGCTACGTTCCAGGCAATTCTTGTTCTTCTCCAGCTTTTAAATCCCTTAATCTCAATTCTAGACAATGGATTCACTTCATCATTTGTCAAGCAAAATCTCTCCATCCTAGCAGTTAAAAACTAAAAGTGGCCAACTAGGCCTAAATCCATGTAAAGTTACATTTCAAGGATTTCCAAGAATCTCTCTCAATAGCTTCAACTTGTAGAAATAAACTAAACTCTGAGAACAGCCTCTATTCCTCACAGTTAGGTGCATTTAAATGCATCTGAAAAGGAAAGATGTCTTTAAGGGCCAACCAGAGCAATGTCTAGGTGATAGGACTTTGAAGCACACTAAAAACTGACAAATGATCCCTCCCTTTCCAAGCCACAACCATCAGGCCTAGTCAATAAAAAGAAGTGTGGTAAAGAGACAAAGAAAACCAGAACTAGAGAAGGTAAGTGAAAAGAATAAACACAGAAAGGAACAAAGGGAAAAAAAGAAACATACGTAAGAAATAAGGTACACCATAATCTATTAGTAATACGTTGAGAATAATCTTCCTAAGATTGTTCGTTTTGGCAAACGAGATAGGAAAGAGGAATGGAGAGTCAAAGGGTACCCAAAACTAGTTTTGCCTACGTTGCACACAAGGGCACAAGTGCATCCATCCAAAGCGCGGTATTGCATTACAAGATCGAGTCAAAGAACTTCAAGTTTTGCTAGGTTTTTATTTATGTTTTTTATTTACTTATTTATTTATTGAGTCAGAGTCGTCTCGCTCTGTCGCCCAGGCTGGAGTGCAGTGGCATGATCTCGGCTCAATGCAACCGCTGCCTCCTGGGTGCAAGGGATTCTCCTGCCCCAGCCTCGCTAGTAGCTGGGACTACAGATGCGTGCCATCACGCCCCACTAATACTCGTATTTTTAGTAGAGACAGGGTTTCACCATGTTGGCCAGGATGGTCTTGAACTCCCGACCTCAAGTGATCCACCTACCTCAGTCTCCCAAAGTGCTGGGATTACAGGCGTGAGCCACTGCGCCTGGCCAAGTTTTGCTAGGTTTTTTAAACACTATTGTTTGCCGAAATTCCATCAAGTGCTAAGGCATACATTATACAAATTTAGATGGTTCCAACATTACAAGATGTTCACTGTAATCACTCACACCCAAATTCAACATGTAAAACTCCCAAGCCCGAAACCATCACCTCCTCCTCGTTAGTTTTCAGATAAGGTGTTATTCTATAAAAGGTAACCTAAACCAGGAATTTCTAGGGAAACACGAAGGGGATGTTTACCTCAAACTATCTACAAGGCAGGTCAAGGCAGTCTGGTCACTTATCAGATTCCTTCTCTATGACATCAAAAGAACATGGAGAAGTTTTCCTTCTAGGCTGGTGAAGTCATAGTCCTCTTATCTATCTGGTGATACCTACCAAACACTAGCCTCCAACCGCAGCCCCCACTGCACAAAGACAGTGCCCATTGCCGGGGTCTTCCCAAGCAGAACACCTCAACAGCGCCACCGCGGAGGAGAGGTACCCGGAGACCTCCCACTCGCCCCCAGTGACTGCGCAGTGGCCTCCACCTCCCGCCGGCGCCTGGCCACTTCTCCTCCCCCGCAGTCTCCGCTTGGATTTCCATGTGACTGCAGGGAAGAATAGCCCGGCCTTTGTGCCTCTGCAAAGAATGCAAGCAAAAATGTACACCATCACCACCCGACAAACGCGCTACTCCGCAAGGCACAAAGCGTCTCCCAAACATCGCTTCCCTAGGAACATCCGGCATCCTGGGGCTGCCAAATCACAGACAAAGGCGCCCATCAGAGCGGGGGGTGAGGGGATTAAGGGAGAGACAAGATCAACATGCTCCCACCAACGGGAGCTGCGGTTAAAAGGGCATGGGCGCCAGGGGTGGGGGACGGGGAACCGGTACCAATTAGCGGCTTGCCTTGGGGTCCCCGAGGCTAAGGCGAGAACGCAAGACCGGGAGCATTGCTGCCCACTCTCTACCGCACCCCGCGCAGCCCGGCACCGCGTAACGGCGGATGGGGCATCCGGGCGCGGCCCCGGCAGCGGAGAGCAACAGGCTCCCGCGCCCCGGAGGCCTGGTCTGCGCTCCGGACCCCCAGGCTAACACCCCACCCCCCGCCCCCCGACACCAAGACTGTGCCCCTCTGGGTCAAGGAAAAGGAAGAACTTTTAAACCTCTTAGAGTCAGCCAGAGCAAAAGAAAGGGGTGGGGGTGGCTGAAAGGTCTAGGATTATCCATCGCAAGGGTGGGAGGAGTGGAGACTTGCGAGTAGCAAAGGAAACTTCTAGACCCCATTCTTTTAAAAAGCCAGAGCAGCGGCATTCGCGAAGCGCCCGGCCGCGCGGGGTGGGGCAAGCGCACCGCCCCACCGCCCGCCGCCACCCCCACCCCCGCGCGCCGAGCCCCGGGCGCCCGCGCACCTTCCCCGCCGGCGCGCGCGCAGGGCGCGGGGGCGCGCCTCGGCCTCCGGGCCTGGGCTCACGCGCCGCTTACCCGGCTCGCGGCGGCCGCCCAGGGCCGGGACGCGAGGGGGCGGAGGGCTAGGGAGCAGGGGTCGCCGGGGCCTCTGGATGCCTCGCTTCGCCCACGCTCGCTGTCTTCTGAAGTAACGGCCCGGCGAGGAGCTTCGGGATCAAAGCGCACAGACACTCACGCGTGACTGAAAAACTTAATCCCGCAGCGGCCCGACGCCAGCCTCGCGCTCCGCCGCGCCCCCTCCCCCAGCGCGCGCCGCACTTGCGCCGACCGGGGCTGCCGCGGAGGCGGCGGCGGGGCCCAGGCTGCTGGGGCTGCCGTGACGCCTGCGACCGGCGGGGCGGCGGGCGCGCCTCGGCCAATCAGGGGACGCGGCCGAGCGGGCCGGTGCGGGGTTTTAAACTCGCTCCTGGGCCGCTAGGCCTGGGGTATGGGTAGTGGACTTACGAGGTGGTCAGATAAAATAGACTGGCCTGTTAAATGGGAATCTCAAAAAAGGAATAATTTTAGTACAAGTATATCCCTTGCAATATTTGGGACTTACTTATACTAAAAAGTTCTTCATTGTTTATCGGAAATTCAAATTTAATGGCAGTCTTGTGTTTTTATTTGCCGATTTTGTCAACCTGAGGAAACTGATAGCCTGTTTCTAGTTCCTTAGATATGCCTTATGTGCACTGCCCTGAGGATGCTTTCTGCATGGGTAGCTTACTAAGTGGCATAGGATGCTGATAAGAAGCGCTTTAATCAGAAAGGAGGGGGCAGTCGTCTCACTTTATAAGAAACTGTTCGCACATCAGGGTGCATTCTTAGTCTGATGATCCAATTAAAAAGCAAAAACAGTAAACATGGAAAAGTTATTAGAGTTGCATGGCCCCAGGAAGAACAGATATTCATTTCTATTGTGTGCCACTTAAGTTTTTTTTCTGTTATCCTGAATTTGGAAGTCCCACGAGTTTTTTTTCTGCATAAGAAACTCTTTTTCAAAACATCCCTCTAATATTATAGGACCAAAGGATACTCAGAAGTCCAATTTAGAACATTTAATAGAATTTCTTTCATTATTCTGAATAAAAATACTCTTTTCCCATATTCCTTGGCCTTTCAAACACAGTCACAGCTGTTGACCTCTCTCTTCCTAGAGCCCTCCCCACCCCACCCCTCCTGTAGTTCTATGCAATCACACTCTTGGTTTTGCTCCTTCGTCTTCCTCAAGGGCGGAGGTATGGGCTCTGAAGCTTGTGCAATTGGGGGTCTGCTTTAACAACAACAACAAAAATCTTTCTTTTGAAAAATTCCAAAAATAAATGTCCACGTAAACACATTGCTAGGGTTGCTCCCAGGCAAGAGAAAGACCCAGAATGTTAAACTACATCAGTTTCCAGGTAGATCTGCCCCTGTCACTAGGCCACTCTTCAGTCTTCTTTGCCACCTCTTCCCCAACCTTTAGATGCTGGAGTTTCTTAAAAATCTGTTACGGGTCCTCTTTTCCTTTTAACTCTTACCTCTAAATACATTTTCACTTCTAGCTTATCATCTAGTAGCTATGGAATCTTTCTTACATTTATACCTTCAGATTTATCCATATATTCAAGTGTTTATTTGACTTCCCTCTTTGCTTGTCTCAAACCTAGATTGCAAAAAAAGAAAAAATGCAACCATGATACTTCTGCTCAAGCCTGGTCATCTTCCACAGTTCAGTGTCCCAGTGAATGGAACTGCCATAGATACATGATTCCCACAAACTAGGATAAACCCATTGTGTTGCATTATTATACCCTATGCTTTTGCTTCATAATATTTATCCTATTTTGTAAATATGCATTTAATTTTGTAATTATGCAATGTCTCTTCCCACTTCAACCATAAACCCCATGAGAACAAGGGCTAAGTCATCATTTTATCCTCAGAGCCTAGTAAAAACTTCACACTTGGTTGGCACTCATATGAAATAGGATGAATATACAACTGCAAGAATGAACAATTTGTCCATATAACTTTTGTGTTCTTGTCATAGAGTCATCTCAAGGCATCCCATTTGGAAAGGATTTTCTTACTGCTTAGAAATTCCAAAGGGCTCCTCCTCTTTGAATAGCACTTCTACTTGTCAGTTTTCAAATCTGGTCATTCTCAAATACAAAGGAAGTATGTGCATGAAATGTTAGCTGCTGGGGTAGTGTAGGAGGAAAAGAATTTCTTAACTAGCTACTGAAGGAATTCCGTGAGTCCTAAAATTTTAAATGGCGTTTTTTTTATATTGAACCATAGGGAAAGAGCCCATAAAACTGAATTAGAGGAAAGTTCTAGAAATTTAATTCTCTGGTTTATTGTGGATAAATGAGATTAAAACAAAGGATTTTACCTTGGTTTAAAAGGTGCTATTGTTCTAGTCTCCTTTAGCCAAGCAAAATCCACGTGCCCTCTTTAAACAACAGTATATTAGAGGTTAAAAAAAATCTTGTTTAGATTAGTCCTTGCATAAAATTATCCAGAGTTTGGGGATAATTCCACCTAGAAGTTTCTCCTTTTGAAGTTAACCTGCAGAGCTATTGCTCTATTCTCTATAACTTGTTCTAATCCAGAAAACCTAAGATTTTCTAGAAATCCACCAGGGATATTGCACTAAAAAAAATACCTAAAACAGAAGTTAAAAACATTAAATAAGTTGAAATAAAATCTTGCAGAGAAAGACAAAGTGTAAAGCAGATAGACTCTGTGGGATGGGTTGAAACTTACCCCATAAGTAAATGGATTAATATTGCTTTCTATTTCATGTCAATATAGCCTCTGGGGTCATTCCACCTGTATCCTCAGTGAGGCATTCTCCACAATAATTTGTTTTTCTCAAATTTGAGTCATATTCAGAGGACTTTTATAAAGAAAAAGTCCTGTAAACTTCTGAGATTGGTTTAAATTATTGGTTTATTATTTATTGTTCATCATAATTGAACAAGTACAAATATAAACTATGTATATGATACTGTTTTACATTTGTGGCTCCTCTACAACTCTAAAACTAGTGAAAGGCCCAGGTTGTCTACTCAAAACCTTCAACAGCTGCTGAAAAGACAGAGCCTGGAAATTGAAGTTTTGATCCATCACAATAACAGAGGATTCTTTTAGTTGCCTGCTGAGCACACAGTCTTCATTCTGCTTTTTAACAGCAGATAGCCAAGGCGTGGGTGAGACCCCCATGCTGGGAGATGTTACTCCAGAACTGCAGGGTTAGAACTCTGTATGAAGTAAATCCTTTCCCAAGGACTAAGTGATTTGGGGTAATCCTAATAGTGGGATGATGGGCTATTTCCATCACCTTTAGCCAGCAGTGACTCTTACTAATAATGCAGCATTTAAATGCAAACTAGATGGCATGCTTGCCAGTCCCTCTACCTAAGGGATATCTAATACATAACAACTGTGCAGTTTTAGTTTATTATAGTTTGTAGATTTTTTGTGTTGTCTACTGGCTGACTGACTTTATGGTTTCAATTTGCCTCAAATGTCTCAATTAAAAGAAGAGTTCAGATAAATTTTTTTTTCAGTTTGTTCAATGTTAAAAAAACATTTTAAATCCTTAATTTTTTCTCTCCATTGAAAACAAGTCAAGGTTGAAAAAAGAAGATAAAAAAGAAAGAGAAGAATGTTAGGATAATGGATATGTATGTGTCTAGGAGAAAGCCATTAGGGGGAGAGAATGACTAAGAGAGAATCCCAGGAATGAGAAAAATGTAAAAATTATTTCTCTTTTGAGAACATACAGAGTAATCTGTCTCTCTTCATATAACAAACTGTTTATAGAGAGATAAAGGCTCTGAAATCTCCAGTGTGTCTGATTAGGCCTCATCTCTCTAAGCATGAAAGAAAGGGCATTGGGAGGTCATGACCTTCTGACCTTGAATTCGTCTGCATTTGTACCCACAAAATTCTAACTCTGTAAGGAAATTCCCAGAGAAAGCATTGGGACTAGGTTAATTTTAGGGAGAAACACATCCAAACTATTCCAGAATCTGTGCCTCAAGTTTATGCCAGCTAGAATGACATTTTGAAATATCTTAAAAAATACCTTCCCTGTTATGCATACTCTGAGGGCATAAGTGAGTTATCAAAAAAAAAAAAAAAATCAAGAAAAACAAACAATAACAATAGTGAAAAGAATTTGTTCAGGTTGCATAGTATCTTTTAGGTAATACTCCCCCTTCATGATGGCAGAAAGAATAGAGGGGAAAAATTAAGCTTTGAAAACACCAGTGAGTCACTGGATCACATGTTACCTGAAGCCTAATCCATCTCTTGTCTTTCCACTTGTATGAGACAATAAATTTTCTTTAGTTCTTAAACTAGTTTGAATTGGGTTTTCTGTTGTTTGTGACTGAAAGCATTCAAACTGATGATATACACATATTAAGCCATTCACAGTGAGCTAGACAGGTACTTTTAAGTTTCAAGGAACACACTGAGATTACCTCAGTTAGCTGGAGCTTATTAAAGGATAACTAGAAATATAAGGAAAACATGAGTTTCCATTAGTGAACAGCCAGGTCTCACAGAGAAATGTGACATCTTTCTGGTCACAACACAAACACAGAGAAACGAAAGGTCATTTCAGAGGATGCAGCTCTAGAGATGAGATTTTCTTACAGTCTGTGTGATTCTACCATAATTATAATCCAGTGTACCTCTGTCTCTATGTATCTAGCTTTTCTTCTTCCTCTAATGTTTGTTTATATTGGGTCCTTGAAAGTCTGGTGATCATCAATGGTCTGTTTATATTTAATAATGAGGCAGTGAGCAGTGTGGGGCTCTGTGCACACCTCAAGGCTTTGTTGACTTGTACTTCACTTCCGAGAAAGCATTACACTCAGGGGCTCCTCCATTCCAGAATAAGGAAGTCTTTACTCCGTAGCCATTTGATGTTTTTAGAGAGGACATTTCTGGATGTTTGCCTGAGAAATAGATGCCTGGCTGCCAGGAGTTACATATGGAAGCTATGTGTGCATGCGTGTGTGTCTAGAGTGTGCATGTGGGTGTTTATGTGTGTGTATCTGTGCATGCGTGTGGTGGTGGTGATAATGTCGGTTGTTCCAATACCCAGATTTTGCTCCTAACGTTTTACTTCCACTCTCCGTTGTACCTAGGATTTCAATGTTACCAGCTTCTCTGCAGTTTTAGTGGATAGAATAGCTCCTTCCTCTGCTGTAGTATCATAGTCCTAGGACACTGCTTCTCTAACTGCAAAGGGTCGGGTGATTTGTTTTTTAATTTCCAATGTGTTGCTGACCAATGCACTAAAAATAAATTACTGGAAAGGTGATGACTTGCTTGGATTTGTGTCAGTGTTCAATTGCTATAAAGATTTTTAAAGGTTAAGTTTTAATTTTTGTGTGTGTGGACCAGGCTACAGACCACACTGTGGGGAGGATTACTCCAGGTGTAATGCATACAGAAATAATGCATCACGCGGACGCTTGTTAAAAATGCAGAATTTCGGCATCACCTCGACCTATTGAATCCGAATCTTCATTTTAACCAGACCCCCAGGTGATTTATATGCACTTTAAAGTTTTTAGGGAGTTTCCACTCCATCTGTTTTTTATCTTCCAGGAATGTGCTGCTGTATCTCTACCTAGAAAGCCTTTGCTTCAGAGCTTTAGACAGCTAGCATCTTCTCCTCATTCAAGTCACTGGTCAGATGTCACCTCTGTAAAGAAGACTTCTTTGGCTCACCAGTAAGTTAGTAGCCCTTTCTCACCTCACATTGCACTGTATTATTATCTCTGCATCATTTATCACTATTTAAAACTGTTGCAGTCTCCCTCCTGTCTCCTACCACCATCCAGCTAGAATGTAAGCTCAATGAGAGCAGAGATCTTGTCTGTCTCGTGCCCTGTCCTTTCCCCTGTGCCAGCACTGTGCCTGGCAGGTAATAGGCGCCCCATGCTGCCTCCGCTCTGTTTCTGCGTTCCTCAGGAATTCTGCTCACTCTGAGCTTCTGCTGCCTAACTGCTTCTGTGTATTGCTTTCTCTGTATGTCTCTAAGTCTGTAAAAGAAAGCCCAACTCAAACCGGCTTATAAAATTAAAAAGATATGGGCCTGGCGCGGTGGCTCAAGCCTGTAATCCCAGCACTTCGGGAGGCCGAGACGGGCGGATCACGAGGTCAGGAGATAGAGACCATCCTGGCTAACACGGTGAAACCCCGTCTCTACTAAAAAAAATACAAAAAACTAGCCGGGCGAGGTGGCGGGCGTCTGTAGTCCCAGCTACTCGGGAGGCTGAGGCAGGAGAATGGCGTAAACCTGGGAGGCGGAGCTTGCAGTGAGCTGAGATCTGGCCACTGTGCTCCAGCCTGGGTGACAGAGCAAGACTCCATCTCAAAAAAAAAAAAAAAAAAAAAAAAAAAATTAAAAAGATGTTGGCATATGTCACAGGAAAGGTACAGAGTAAATGCAGTGATTAGGTATAGTTCAGTGAGGGTGCAGGACCCAGCTCTGATTCTTATGAAATAATCAGAAAGAACTGATTCTTTATGTGTCAGCTTTGGCCAAGCTGATCACTAGATAACCATCTCAGTTCCAGCTTTCAAATGCACAGAGAGTGATGTCCAGAGACCATGCAATGCAATCCCTCTCTTTTTAAAGAGTAACTCGGCCAAAAACCTCCAGCAGTATTCCTCCAGCATTCCTTAGGCTGAATTGGATCATAGGCCTGTTCTAAACATATATGCACGTGGTATAATTACAAACAATAAAATGCGCAGATCTGAAGTGCACAATTCAATAAGTTTTGACAATTGCATACGCTCCCCCATAGACAGTAACCAAACCATGATGTAGAATAGTCCCATCACCCCAGAAAGTGTCCTTGTGTCCTTTCCAATCAACCAGGAGTAGTAACAGTGCCTTGCCATGCCATGTTGAAATCTGAAGCAAAAGGAACAATCCTGTCTTTATTTAAGATGTTGATGTTTTATTCATTGTGGATTTTTAACATTTTTTTAAATATGACATTAAAATGAAATTCCTCTTGATTACTGGGGTTGTTCGGTATTCCCTCCTTTAATTTTGTGTCCAGGAAGAGGCCTCATCCATCTCACTTGCCTCTCCCTAGTTCTAGCCCCACAGCTTTTAATTCTCTCCATATGATCTCTTTGTGTGGTCTTCTCCATATGGTGGCCTTCCTCATGAAAGCCAAAGTTCTTTCATGGCAGCTGAAGGCTCCCGAGCAAATGGCCAAAAGAAGCCACCAGGCCAGCTGCATGCCTTTTCTAATATTGCCTTGGATATCACACAATGTCGCTTCTGCTGTAGTTCATTTGTTGAGGCAGTCACAAAGGCCCACCAGGCACACACAAAAAAGGACGTAGACCCTATCTCTTGATAGAGAAGTGTCAAAGAACTTGCAGATGTATTTTAAAACCACCATGAACCCTGTTGCTTTTATAGCCATTTGGGGGGTTTAGTGAATAGCCCTTATTTTTGAGTGTTAAATATCCCTGTATAAATTTTTGGAAAAAAAAAAATGTATCTTGCATTTAATTTAAAGCAGCTCCTCTTTGCCCTCAGGTTTAGTTGATTGTTGGTTTTATTCACCCTGACTTCTCTCAATTTACTCACTGCTGTTTCTAACTCTTCTAAGTTTAGGGTAAGGAGCTGGGGATGAGATGAAAAGGAGTAAAATTATCTTTTCACTTGGCTGAGTGTTGAAAACTGTCTTCTATGGCAGATCTCCAAAGGCTGGCACTTTCTCTTATGGGGCGATTTAGTGAATTGTTTAGAGACCTTCTCCACTCTGGCTTCTTTGACCTCTGCCTTTTATGGGGATGATGTAACATTCCCGATGACCTCATAAGACTCCCATTCAAATCCTGATTTCCTGGTACACCCCACACAGAGTCTTCCTGATAGAGTCCACTCATCCAAGTGGGCAGTTTTTCTGGGAAGTCCTTTCAAAATGGTGCTAGTCTAGACACACTACCTTCCAAGTTGCCTATAGGTGTCACAGAAAAACTCAGCGACTCAGCCTTACCCAAATCTACAGATTTTTCTTGGACTTGCCATCTTAGGCAATTCTTGGCAGCTTCCCTCATGCAAACCTTTCTAGGATAGAGTCAGGTGATAAACTCTGTGCTCTCCAAACTCTAGGGGATCCAGATCAACTTTCTCTGAAGACTTTCTGCCATGCTGTGTTTCAATAGCTGCACTCAAAATTTCCTTTCTCCACAGTGAAAACAGAAAAAAATAATTGGTGAAATGGGCTATAGTTTCTTTACTGCCTTTCTCCTCCAACTTGATCTGCTTCTGACTTACTTTTCCGCGTATCGTTTTGCTGCTTTTTGCATCTTGCATTTAGTGCTTTTCTTCTAGGTCCAACATTTCTGCAAGTAGTTTGTGAACTTAGCAACCCACTAACCTTGACCCAACCACCAAAAACACACTTTTTCAACTGCTCTAAGGTCATCTTTACCCAAATAACTTTTGCACTAGTTTGCCTGACTTGATATAGTTTGGTTACAACAAATATTCTCACATAGTTTCTTCTTCTTGATGTTTACTCTTCTCTTGGATTCCAAGTAATTATTCTCTCTTGCTTATTTCCTCCCAATCTTCTTTCTGCATTTAAAATTTGTTTTAAAATGTTTTATTCTCTACTTCGGTATTACTGTTATTTTTAGAACCTTCTGAGAAAGAAAAAAATATTTCTTATCAAAATGGTTGTACCTTGAAATCTTGACATTTTGATTGCAGCCACTTTATCAAAGCAAAATTTTTAACTTATACCTTTTGTCATTGCTCAGATTCCCTAGGAAACATGAATTTTACTGGACAATAGCCTTGGAGTCAACAACTGGGTGAGGGGATTGTGAAAGTAGGATTGGGCAAAGAGAGGCATCAAATGTTATAGTATAAGGCAAAGGCTTCAGTAGATCCTTTGTGGTACTCTGGAACTAACAGGACCCTTTAGAGTTATCCCACCTTGATGAAAAGGGTTGGCCTTTGATAGGCCTACAGAAATTGCCTAATTTATTAAAAATTATTCCCAAAGATTGTTTCAACATTATCATCCTTATTTACATCTTTGTGGACTTTGCTTAAACTGCATTTCCTAATTCTGTAGTTGATTTTCAAGAGTTTTTCAATTCAAATGTAATTATGTTGAGTGGATTTGTTACAGGTGGTTAGACAGGCATGAGCGGGACAGGAGAGGCCTCTTCCTCCATCCACTAGGAGTGTTGGGTGATGGTTCAGCAATTATTTCATTGCCTCTGTAAGTGTGATACATTGGCAACAGGGAGAGGCTGTTTCCTCATGGCCCACACCTATTACACTAGAGCGTTCATTGATTGCAGATGCCAGGTGGTAGCAACTTCCCAGGCGTACGCATTAAGAGACAAAATGGCAGAATAATGACTTTCCACGAATACTCCAGCAGAAAAGGGAAGAAAGCCTCAGAGGGGCATGCATACAACTTCCTAAACACACTGTACATGCTCACTTCCCAAGGGTAAGGAGGGCACTGCGCATGCAGGCAGCCCACCCTAAGGAAAGAATCATGTGAAAGAATCCTATAAAGTCCTAGGATCAGGGTTAAACATCACATTTAATCTTCAGGTGCCTGCTTGAGTCTCTTCCAAGTATCCTTTCTTTCCTGTTTTAAAATCTTTTCAAATACTCTGCCTGCTCTGAAGATTTGAATACACCTGCTCTGAAATTTGCCTTGGTCTGTTTTTCTGCCGTATGCCCCTCAGTTTAATTCTTTCTTCTGAGGAGGCAAGAATTGGTTGCTGCAGATCTGTACAAATTCACCACTGGTAACTCAGATACCTTCCACCAGTAACAGGTTCTGCCAACTTTCCCTCCTTTCTGTGCACAATGCGCTAGGGCAAATCCAGTCAGAACATTAATTAAATGTTGCAATCCTGAGTACAGCAAGATTAGGGTACAGTCAACTCATAGAAGTGTTTTCAAGTGGAAGGAGACAAAAGGATGACTGATTTAAGGTTAGGAAAACAAAAAGATCAAGTCCAAAGGTAGAAAGAGGGTAATCAACAGGAAAGGTAGTTGGATATCAGGAGCAAGATGGAAACTGGAGTGGGGAAGAAACTAGGGCAGAGGAAGAGTAGGACACAAACAATGCTATTGCTACAAATAGCACCCAGTGACCACAGTTTGCCTGTATTGGTCATTTAGCCTGGAATATTTGATGAATGAACTTGCTAGCATGGCATAAAAGTATATAAAAAAGAGGAAACATTTTCATACTTGGGGTTATTTCAAGAGAAAAAGTATAAGCCAAATAGGAAATCAGACTAATATTCATTCTATGTAAAACAGGCCACAGTTATAGAATCTAAGAAAGCAAGCCCTGGACTCAAAAAGCCTTAGTTTGATGCTGGAGTCAGGACTTACTCTCTCTTGGGCAAATTGCTTAACTTTTCTAAACTTGTTTCCCATCTGCAGTGACATTGACATTATCTCATAGAATTGTGAAGAATCAGAGAACTAACCCTTGTAAACTGTAAACACAATACCTGGTATGTAATAAGTGCCCATCAGTAGCTAGATATTATGATGGTAATGCTAATGGTGATAATGCTAATGGTGATGATGATGAAGAAGAAGAGTTATTATTATTATTATTACTATTTTTGAGACAGGATCTTGCTCTGTCACCCCAGCTGGAGTGGAGTGATAGAATTATGGCTCATTGTAACCTAGACTTCCCAAGCTCAAGTGATCCCCACAGAGTACCCTCCGGAGGCTCAGCCTCCAGAGTAGCTGGGACTACCTGCATGCACCACAACACCTGGTTAATTTTTTTTTTTTTTTTTGTAGAGACAGGGTCTCACTATGTTGCCTAGGCTGGTCTCAAACTCTGGGCTCAAGCATTCCTCCTGCCTCAGCCTCCCAAAGTACCAGAATTACAGGCAAGAGGCACCACACTGGGCCTAGAGTAATTTGAATGGCACCTGTAACATACTCCTGTCCCCAATTGTCTACCTTATTGTCCTGTAACTGCTAATCATTTTCTTCTGGATTTAGGTTGTAAAAATGTTAATGGACCTTGTAATGCAGAATTCTCATAAGCAAAACATTTTTATTATAGCTGGAAATTTGCTTCCAGATCCTTTCCTATATGACAACTAGGATAATGATAAAGATAAAAATCCAGGCACAATGCCTGAGTACCTACAGCCTAAGAAGTTTAATTAACTGAACCAAAATCTCAAAGCTACAAAGTGTTAAGGTAGGAGTTTGAACCCCTCCAGTCTGACCTTACAGCAGTGGTTTGCAGTCCTCATTGTGAATCAGAATGCCATGAATGATTTTTTAAATCATTCATCTAAATACAGATTCCCAATTCCACCTCAGATCTCTCCTTCTGTTTTATTAAGTAATTTCCCTCAAATGATTCTAATGTATAGCAGTGCTAAGATGTACTGGAGGAACCCAGAAAGAAAAATAAAGGGTGAATTATAGCCAGTTTTAATTTGAAAAATTTTTAAAAATATGTACTCCAACATCTGTCTTAGGAGAGCTAGCATGGCTGCTACATTCTGGCAAAATTCCGTTCTAGAAACAATAGGAAAACATGGAATTGGAAGTCAATAACAATGGTAGAGGGGGCAGTGGTCCCTACTACTCCAGAGGCTGAGGCAAGAGGATTGCTTGAGCCCAAGAGTTTGAGGCTAGCCTGAACAACATAAGGAGACCTCCTCTCAGAACAAACAAACAAAAACGGCAGCAAAGACATGAGATACCACTGGTGTGTGGGAATTGAATTGCAGAAGCCTGGAGTAAATTAGCTACAGACCAATGTGGAAGATTGTTTGTTTGTAAATCTGCAAAGGAGAAGAAAAACATCATAATAAATACTCATGTACCTATCATCCTGATTTATCAACTGTTTGTACCTTGCCACACCCATTCCATCCCCCGCAATATGGGCACATACACTTTCCTTCTGCCAAATCATCTACAAGTAGCTACAGACGTCATGAAACTATATTCTTAAATACCTGTGTAAGAACAGTCTCTTACACAACAACATCTTCATTGCCACACCTAAAAAAATCAGCTCTCAGACTCCTGGGCTCAAGTAGTTCTCCTGTCTTGGCCTTAAGCATTAATTTGATGTCAGTAATCAAAAGATAGTCACAATCAAATATAGTAACCATATTAAAAGTGTCATTTTTAGCTGTGTTTTAAAATTCCAGCATCCAAACAGGATTTGCATTGCATTTGATTGTTTTGTCTTTGTAGTGTATCCACATGACCACTACCACCAATCCTACTCCCTGATTTCTCTCAGCTTTTCATTAAATTGAATCCTTTGAGAAATCCAGGCCAATTGTCTGTGGAATATCCCATATTCCAGATTTATCAGATTTTTTCTCATGATTAGACTGAAGTCAATGTCTCTGGTAGGAATATTATAAATGATGTATATTTTCAACTACATTATATAAGGAGGGAATACCATCAGGCTCTCCCATTATTGACAATTCCACGCTTGACGACTTGGGTAATGGAGTAACCCCAAATATCTGCATTGCAAATGCATATTCTCCTCTTGATAATGATTGATAAATCTATGATGTGATAATTGGAGCCATGTGAACAACCTATTTCCCAACAAACTTCAATCCATTAGTTTAGTCATTCTTGACTGAATAAACTATTAAATTGTAGGTATCCCATTAAATTAAAAATTGTGATTTTTGTAATTACGTTATTTGTGTGCTAGCTAGTGCTTTTTTTTTTATTATTATACTTTAAGTTCTAGAGTACGTGTGCACAGCGTGCAGGTTCGTTACATATGTATATGTGTGCCATGTTGGTGTGCTGCACCCCTTAACTCATCATTTACATTAGGTATATCTCCTAATGCTATCCCTCCCCACTGTCCCCTCCCCACAATAGGACCTGGTGTGTGATGATCCCCTTCCTGTGACCAAGTGATCTCATTGTTCAATTCCCACCTATGAGTGAGAACATATGGTATTTGATTTTCTGTTCTTGCGATAGTTTGCTGAGAATGATGGTTTCCAGCTGCATCCATGTCCCTACAAAGGACACGAACTCATCCCTTTTTATGGCTGCATAGTATTCCATGGTGTATATGTGCCATGTTTTCTTAATCCAGTCTGTCACTGATGGATATTGGGGTTGATTCCAAGTCTTTGCTATTGTGAATAGTGCCGCAATAAACATATGTGTGCATGTGTCTTTATAGCAGCATGACTTATAATCCTTTGGGTATATCCCTAGTAATGGGGTGGCTGGGTCAAATGGTATTTCTAGTTCTAGATCCTTGAGGAATTGCCACACTGTTTTCCACAATGGTTGAGCTAGTTTACAGTCCCATCAACAGTGTAAAAGTGTTCCTATTTCTCCACATCCTCTCCAGCACCTGTTGTTTCCTGATTTTTTTAATGATTGCCGTTCTAACTGGTGTGAGATGGTATCTCATTGTGGTTTTGATTTGCATTTCTCTGATGGCCAGTGATGATGAGCATTTTTTCATGTGTCTATCTTCTTTTGAGAAGTGTCTGTTCATATCCTTTGCCCACTTTTTGTTGGGGTTGTTTTTTTCTTGTACATTTGATTGAGTTCTTTATAGGTTCTGGATATTAGCCCTTTGTCAGATGAGTAGATTGCAAAAATTTTCTCCCATTCTGTAGGTTGCCTGTTCAATCTGATGGTTTCTTTTGCTGTGCAGAAGCTCTTTAGTTGAATTAGATCCCATTTGTCAATTTTGGCTTTTGTTGCCATTGTTTTTGGTGTTTTAGACATGAAGTCCTTGCCCATGCCTATGTCCTGAATTGTGTTACCTAGGTTTTCTTCTAGGGTTTTTATGGTTTTAGGTGTAACATTTAAGTCTGTAATCCATCTTGAATTAATTTTCGTATAAGGAGTAAGGAAAGGATCCAGTTTCAGTTTTCTGCTTATGGCTAGCCAATTTTCCCAGCACCATTTATTAAATAGGGAATGCTTTCCTCATTTCTTGTTTTTGTCAGGTTTTTCAAAGATCAGATGGCTGTAGGTGTGTGGTATTATTTCTGAGGGCTCTGTTCTGTTCCATTGTTCTATATCTCTGTTTTGGTACCAGTACCATGCTGTTTTGGTTACTATAGCCTTGTAGTATAGTTTGAAGTCAGGTAGATGATGCCTCCAGCTTTGTTCTTTTGGCTTCGGATTGTCTTGGCAATGTGAGCTCTTTTTTGGTTCCATGTGAACTTTAAAGCAGTTTTTTCCAATTCTGTGAAGAAAGTCATTGGTAGCTTGATGGGGATGGCATTGAATCTATATATTACCTTGGGCAGTATGGCCATTTTCACAATATTGATTCTTCCTATCCATGAGCATGGTATGTTCTTCCATTTGCTTGTGTCCTCTTCTTTCACTGAGCAGTGGTTTGTAGTTCTCCTTGAAGAGGTCCTTTACATCCCTTGTAAGTTGGATTCCTAGGTATTTTATTCTCTTTGAAGCTATTGTGAATGGGAGTTAGTTCATGATTTGGCTCTCTGTCTGTTAGTGGTGTATAAGAATGCTTGTGATTTTTGCACATTAATTTTGTATCCTGAGACTTTGCTGAAGTTGCTTATCAGCTTAAGGAGATTTTGGGCTGAGACAATGGGGTTTTCTAAATATACAATCATGTCATCTGCAAACAGGGACAATTTGACTTCTTCTTTTCCTAACTGAATCCCCTTTATTTCTTTCTCTTGCCTGATTGCCCTAGCCAGAACTTCCAACACTATGTTGAACAGGAGTGGTGAGAGAGGGTATCCCTGTCTTTTGCCAGTTTTCAAAGGGAATGCTTCCAGTTTGTGCCCATTCAGTATGATATTGGCTGTGGGTTTGTCATAAATAGCTCTTATTATGTTGAGATACATTCCATCAATACTGAATTTATTGAGTGTTTTTAGCATGAAGGGCTGTTGAATTTTGTCAAAGGCCTTTTCTGTATCTATTGAGATAATCATGTGGTTTTTGTCTTTGGTTCTGTTTACATGCTGGATTGTGTTTATTGATTTGCGAATGTTGAACCAGCCTTGCATCCCAGGGATGAAGCCCACTTGATCATGGTGGATAAGCTTTTTGATATGCTGCTGGATTCAGTTTGCCAGTATTTTATTGAGGATTTTTGCATCGATGTTCATCAGGGATATTGGTCTAAAATTCTCTTTTTTGTTGTATCTCTGTCAGGCTTTGGTATCAGGATGATGTTGGCCTCATAAAATGAGTTAGGGAGGATTCCCTCTTTTTCTGTTGATTGGAATAGTTTCAGAAGGAATGGTACCAACTCCTCCTTGTACCTCTGGTAGAATTCAGCTGTGAATCCATCTGGTCCTGGGATTTTTTTGGTTGGTAGGCCATTAATTATTGCCTCAATTTCAGAGCCTGCTATTGGTCTATTCAGGGATTGAGCTACTTCCTGGTTTAGTCTTGGGAGAGTGTAAGTGTCCAGGAAATTATCCATTTCTTCTAGGTTTTCTAGTTTTTTTGCATAGAGGTGTTTATAGTATTCTCTGATGGTAGTTTGTATTTCTGTGGGGTTGGTGGTGATATCCCCTTTATCGTTGTTTATTGCATCTATTTGATTCGTCTCTCTTTTCTTGTTTATTAGTCTTGCTAGCAGTCTGTCAATTTTGTCGATCTTTTCAAAAAATCAGCTCCTGGATTCATTGATTTTTTGAAGGGTTTTTTGTGTCTCTATCTCCTTCAGTTCTGCTCTGATCTTAGTTATTTCCTGCCTTCTGCTAGCTTTTGAATGTGTTTGTTCTTGCTTCTCTAGTTCTTTTAATTGTGATGTTAGGGTGTCAATTTTAGATCATTCCTGCTTTCTCTCGTGGGCATTTAGTGCTATAAATTTCCCTCTACACACTGCTTTAAATGTGTCCCAGAGATTCTGGTATGTTGTATCTTTGTTTTCATTGGTTTCAAGGAACATCTTTATTTCTGCTTTCATTTTGTTATGTACCCAGTAGTCATTCAGGAGCAGGTTGTTCAGTTTCCATGTAGTTGAGTGGTTTTGATTGAGTTTCTTAGTCCTGAGTTCTAGTTTGATTACACTGTGGTCTGAGAGACAGTTTGTTATAATTTCTGTTCTTTTACATTTGCTGAGGAGTGCTTTACTTCCAACTATGTGGTCAATTTTGGAATAAATGCGATGTGGTGCTGAGAAGATTGTATATTCTGTTGATTTGGGGTGGAGAGTTCTGTAGATGTCTATTAGGTCCGCTTGGTGCAGAGTTGACTTCAATTCCTGGATATCCTTGTTAACTTTCTGTCTTGTTGATCTGTCTAACGTGGACAGTGGGGTGTTAAAGTCTCCCATTATTATTGTATGAGAGTCTAAGTCTCTTTGTAAGTCTCTAAGGACTTGCTCTATGAATCTGGGTGCTCCTGTATTGGGTACATATATATTTAGGATAGTTAACTCTTACTGATGAATTGATCCCTTTACCATTATGTAATGGCCTTCTTTGTCTCTTTTGATCTTTGATGGTTTAAACTCTGTTTTATCAGAGACTAGGATTGCAACCCCTGCTTTTTTTTTTGTTTTCCATTTGCTTGGTAGATCTTCCTCCATCCCTTTATTTTGAGCCTATGTGTGTCTCTGCATGTGAGATGGGTCTCCTGAATACAGCAAACTGATGGGTCTTGACTCTTTATCCAATTTGCCAGTCTGTGTCTTTTAATTGGACCATTTAGTCCATTTACATTTAAGGTTAATGTTGTTATGTGTGAACTTGATCCTGTCATTATGATATTAGCTGGTTATTTTGCCCTCTAGTTGATGCTGTTTCTTCCTAGCATCGATGGACTTTACATTTTGACATGTTTTTGCAATGGCTTGTACCAATTGTTCCTTTCCATGTTTAGTGCTTCCTTCAGGATCTCTTGTAGGGCAGGCCTGGTGGTGACAAAATCTCTAAGCATTTGTTTGTCTGTAAAGGATTTTATTTCTCCTTCACTTTTGAAACTTAGTTTGGCTGGATATGAAATTCTGGGTTGAAAACTCTTTTCTTTAAGAATGTTGAATATTGGCCCCCACTCTCTTCTGGCTTGGAGAGTTTCTGCCAAGAGATCTGCTGTTAGTCTGATGGGCTTCCCTTTGTGGGTAACCCGACCTTTCTCTCTGGCTGCCCTTAACATTTTTTCCTTCATTTCAACTTTGGTGAATCTGACAATTATGTGTCTTGGAGTTGCTCTTCTTGAGGAGTATCTCTGTGGCATTCTCTGTATTTCCTGAATTTGAATGTTGGCCTGCCTTACTAGGTTGGGGAAGTTCTCCTGGATTATATCCTGCAGAGTGTTTTCCAACTTGGTTCCATTTTCCCCATCACTTTCAGGCACACCAATCAGATGTAGATTTGGTGTTTTCACATAATCCCATATTTCTTGGAGGCTTTATTAATTTCTTTTTACTCTTTTTTCTCTACACTTCTCTTCTCACTTCATTTCATTCATTTGATCTTCAATCACTGATACTCTTTCTTCCAGTTGATCGAGTCAGTTACTGAAGCTTGTGCATTTGTCACGTAGTTCTCGTGTTATGGTTTTCATCTCTATCAGTTCTTTTAAGGTCTTCTCTGCATTGATTATTGTAGTAATCCTTTCATTCATTCTTTTTTCAAGGTTTTTAGTTTCTTTGTGCTGGTTGCGTAGTTCCTCCTTTAGCTCTGAGAAGTTTGATCGACTGAAGCCTTCTTCTCTCAACTCATCAAAGTCATTCTCCATCCAACTTTGTTCGTTACTGGCAATGAGCTGCTTTCCTTTGGAGGGGGAGATGCGCTCTGATTTTTTGAATTTCCAACTTTTCTGCCCTGCTTTTTCCCCATCTTTGTGGTTTTATCTGCCTTTGGTCTTTGATGATGGTGACATACTGATGGGGTTTTGGTGTGGGTGTCCTTGCTGTTTGTTTGTTTTCCTTCTAACAGTCAGGACCCTCAGCTGTAGGTCTGCTGGAGTTTGTTTGAGGTCCACTCCAGACCCCGTTTCCCTGGGTATCAGCAGCAGAGGCTGCAGAAGATAGAATATTGCTGAACAGTGAGTGTTGCTGTCTGATTCTTGCTCTGGAAGCTTCGTCTCAGAACTGCCGTGTGAGGTGTGAGGTGTTGGTCTGGGGGGTGTCTCCTAGTTAGGCTACTCAGGGGTCAGGCACCCACTTGAGCAGGCAGTCTGTCCATTCTCAGATCTCAACCTCCGTGCTGGGAGATCCACTGCTCTCTTCAAAGCTATCAGACAGCCTGTAATCCCTCCCTTTGGGAGGCTGAGATGGGCGGATCACGAGGTCAAGAGATCAAGACCATCCTGGCTAACACAGTGAAACCCCATCTCTACTAAAAAAAAAAAAAAAAAAAAAAGATCTAGCCAGTCGAGGTGGCGGGCGCCTGTAGTCCCAGCTACTTGGGAGGCTGAGACAGGAGAATGGCATAAACCTGGGAGGCGGAGCTTGCAGTGAGCTGAGATCCGGCCACTGCACTCCAGCCTGGGCTGCAGAGCGAGACTCCGTCTCAAAAATAAACAAAAAACAAAAAACAAAGCTATCAGACAGGGGCATTTACCTCTGCTGAGGTTTCTGCTGCTTTTTGTTTACGTATGCCCTGTCCCCAAAGGAGTCTACAGAGGCATGCCGGCCTCCTCGAGCTGTGGTGGGCTCCACCCAATTCGAGCTTCCAGGCAGCATTGTTTACCTACTTAAGCCTCAGCAATGGCGGATGCCCCTCCCCCCCGCCTCACTGCAGCCTTGCAGTTAGATCTCAGACTGCTGTGCTAGGAATGAGGGAGGGTGCGTGGGCATGGGACCCTCTGGGCCAGGTGTGGGATATAATCTCCTGGTGTGCCGTTTGCTAAGACCCTTGGTAAAGTGCAGTATTAGGGTGGGAGTTACCCAATTTTCCCAGTGTTGTGTGTCTCAATTTCCTTTGGCTAGGAAAAGGAATTCCCTTCCCCCTTGCGCTTCCCAGGTGAGGTGATGCTTTGCTCTGCTTCAGCTCTCACTGGTCAGGCTGCACCCGTGGACCAGTGCCAACTGTTTGACACACCCCAGTGAGATGAACCCGGTACCTCAGTTGAAAATGCAGAAATCACCCATCTTCTATGTCGCGCATGCTGGGAGCTGGAGGCTGGAGCTGTTCCTATTCGGCCATCTTGGGTGCACCCCTCTCGGTTTTTTTGTAAAGATGAGTTTTTCCTTTTTTCTCCTTGTGCACTCTCACTTACATTTTCATATGTATATATATAGTGCTATAATATCAGTTATATTATTTATTCTATAGAATTATATGTTAATATGCATTATATAATATTTATTTACAACTAAATGTTGGTATCCATTACTGCCATTATTCTTTTTTTGGTTGTCAAGTTGTCTCAAATTTGTCCAATGATAATCCCTTGAAGATGTTGACTACATCTTTCTGAGATGATACCATTAATCTTGAGCACTTTTTATTTCCTGAAATAAGATATTCTAGGCTTATCTTTTACTTTCTTTTTCTTTCTTTTCTTTTCTTTTTTTAAAGACAGAGTCTTGCCCTTTTGTTAAGGCTGGAGTCCAGTAGTGTGATATCGGCTTACTGCAACCTCCACCTCCCAGGCTCAATGATTCCTCCCACCTCAGCCTCCCAAGTAGCTGAGACTACAGGTGTATGCCACCACGCCCACATTATTTTTCCAATTTTTGTAGAGATGGAATTTTGCCATGTTGCCCAGGTTGGTCTCAAAATCTTGGGTTCAAGCAATATGCCTACCTCATCCTCCCAAAGTGCTGGAATTACAGGCATGAGCCACCATGCCTGGCCTTATCTTTTACTTTCTTTGTCCTAGTCCTGGAATTGGCCATTTCTCCAAAGGGTCCTGTTTTCTTTTATGGGGGAATGGTATCTAGAAACAGTCTAGGTATTAGGTGTGCATGAGAATTCTGTCTCTCAACAATGTGTTTTAGGGACAATCACGGTCTGCTTGCCACTTCATTGCAGAAATTGGGAGCAAAGCTCAGCCTGCCAAGGACTACTGGTAATATTTCAGCAGCACAAAGAGTTGATGAAAGCAGATAAGAATGGTCCAGGCTCCCTCAAGCATTCATGTCTAATCCTTTTCCCTCTCCAAAGCCTCCGGACTGGTGGATTATAACCTAGAAAGACTGTTTCTGTCAGTGTTGTTTATCCCTAAGGGGTTAAGTGTTGAATCTTGATAAGGGTTTTGGTTGGTGGAGGGATCGCAAAGCCTATTGAGAAACAGAGACTCTGTGGTGCCTAAGGCACTCTGCCTTGGGGATTATGCCCTTCCCTCTTTTAAAATTTACTGACAATGATTAGAATATGGTCTTCTCCTTTATTTTTATCAGTAGAGATATCAGTCAATTGATGCGTCAAGGGAATGTAAACTCACAGGGCAAAATAACTAGACAAAGGAGAAAGAAATAGCTATTAAAACAACAACAACAACATTAAAAAGACAACAAATGATCTCTGAATGTATTTAAGAAGATAAAGGGAACATATTTGCAATACGTGACAAAGATAAGAAATTAGAAAAAAATGTAAATATTAGGTATAAAATATACATTGATATAAAAAGAATAGATGGAATGAATTTTAGGATGGATATAATTAGAGAACAGATTAGTGAGATGAAAGATCAAATTGATAAACTGTCCTGGAAACTGGCAGGAAGGAATAAAGCAATATAAGTTGAGAGAGAGTGTGTAAGATAGATAAAGCATTAAAGTATGTAAAGGATAGGGGCAGAAGTACCAATATCTTAATAGGTTTAGATAGTGAACAGAAACAGAAAGAAAAACAATGGAAGAATATTTGAGGAAATAATAGATATAATTTTCCTAACTTAAAGATAAATGAAATATTTTATCCAGAAAGGATCTATAGAGCACAAATGGGGGAGAGAAAGCAAAAACTCCACATATAGAAAATTATAGTGAATTTAAGAGAAGCATGAAAGAAAATTCTAGAAACTTTCTGAGAAAACAGATCATTGACCAAAAATCTGAATTATCCTGAAATTAGACTTAGTAGTAACACTGGAGGCAATGTGATAAACTGTCCAAAGCATTTCAAATAGAGAACTTTGGGGCTAACATTTTGTAACTTGACAAACTGGTTAAAAATGAAAGCATAATAAAAATAATTTCAATCCCACAATCTTGAAAGTTTTACTCCTCAAACTCACATGGAGAGTTACCAAATGAAGAACAACAAAACCAGAACACACTACAAAATGAGAAAATACGGAAAATAAGGGTAGTCAAATTGCAAGTAATGATAAAGTTTATTGCTGCCAAAACAAAAACAAACAAAAAACACAAATCCAACAATTACAGATTAAAATGAAAAGGAAAAAAAATTGTATCCATAACTTCCATGATGTGAACATACACAAAAACATTTCTTTTATTATGGGGAAGATAAAGATATTATAGTTTTAATAAATCAATAGAGGCTGGTGCATTGGCTCATACCTGTAATCCCAGTACTTTGGGAGGCCGAGATGGGCAGATCACTTGAAGTCAAGAGTTTGAGACTAGCCTAGCTGACATGACAAAATGCCATCTCTACTAAAAAATAACAAAAATTAGCCCCATGTGGTGGTGCATGCCTATAATCCCAGCTACTTGGGAGGGTGAGGCATGAAGGTCACTTGAACCCAGAAGGGGGAGGTTGCAGTGAGCCAAGATTGCACCACTGCACTCCAACCTGGCTGACAAAGTGAAACTCTGTCTCAAGAAAAAAAAAATTAAAAAATGAAAATTTTTTTTAAAAAAATTAGCTAGGTGTGGTGGTGCATGCCTGTAGTTCTAGCTACTTGGGATGCTGAGGCAGGAGAATCACTTGAGCCCATCAGTTTAAGGCTGCAGTGTGCTATGACTATACCACTACACTCCAGCTTGGGTAACAGAGTGAGACCCTGTCTCAAAAAACAAACAAAAAAACAAAAACACAAATATGGCTTTTAAGACAGAGACAATTACATACACAGAAGGCTGGAATATCAGCCTTAACAGTTAACAAAATAAAATTTAAGGCAAAAGAAAGTCACCAGGAAAAAGAAAGCTTTTATTATACTGGCAAAAAAGAATACCAGATGAAGAAAATATAATTGTTATAAATACATAGGCACCTAATAATATAGACTCAAAACATATAAAGTTATAGTTGTTAGAATTACCTTTTCAATAATTTTAGTTAGAAATTTTAACATATTCCTCACAGAAATTCATATATCAAAGAGATAAAATGCAGAAATGTCAAATAACTGAGCACTATAATAAGTTTCAATAATCAGATATACAGAAAACAGTATCCCAAGTAAAAATTATATATTATTTTTGAACACACATAAATATTTACAAAAATAGTTATGTATCAGGCAAAAGAGAACCTAAATAACTTCCAAAGAATCAATATTGTGCATAACATATTCTTTGATGGTAATGCACACAAGGAAATAAAATCACAAATTAATAATGAAATTCTAGCTTTTTAAAAAAAATCAAATCACACAGTGTTGAATATCACTTAAGTTAAAAATGAAAGCATAAAATAATTTAAGAAATATTTAGAACTCAGTAATAATCGACTGAATTATTTACTAAACCACCCCTAAATCTAGCAGTTTAAAGCAATAAGCATTTATTATTGTTCACGTGTCAGCTGAGTGGTTCTGCTAATCCTAATCAGGCTTGATTAATCATGGCTGAGTTCAATCATGCATCTGTAGTCAGCTGACAGGTTGGTCTGAGGCTGACTGATTTAGGATGGCTGTAGCTAGGCCAGCAGGGGTCACTGACCATGTGCCTTTCACTTTCTTGCAGACTAGATCAGGCTTGTTCCCATGGCAGCAGTACAGTTTAAAGAGTGTGAATACAAGTATTCTTAAGGTCTAGGCTCACAACTGGCACAGTGTCACTTCTGCTATATTCTGTTGACCAAATCAAGTCATGAGACTAGCTTAGATTAAAGAAGTGGGGAAAGACCCATTAGTGATGGGAAGGGCACCAAAGTAACATTACAAGGGGTTTTTTAGTATAGAGAGGGGAATAAATGAAGCCATTTTGCAATCAATCTATGGCATATTGAAAATAATATTTGTCAAATTTGGGGGACTTAAAGTCATACTTACAGGAAAATTATTAGGTTTAAATAATTTATTTGGGAACAAAAATATTTTTAATAAATGAGCTAAGCATTCAACAAAACAATTTGAATAAGATCTAGTAAGAAAACAAAAAAATAATACAGATAAGGGAAGAAATCAATAACATGAAGAACAAAGAGATAAAGAGACATAAAAGAACAGGGAGAGTGTGAGAGATGAAATGACAGAATGAACAAAGCCAAAAGCAGTATCTTCATAAAGATTAATAAGATCCATCAGTCAGTGGCAAAATTAATCAAAAACAAGAAACCAATTCAAATAGACAAAATACAAAATGAAAAATAGAACATAATTTCAGACACGACAGAAATTTTAAAATAATAAATGAGTATTATGAACAACTGTATGCTAAAACAGTTCAAAACGTGAATGAAATATATACATTTCTAGGGATAATATGAAAACAGATTGATTCAAGGAAACTGAAAACTTGAATCTACCATTTAGTATTAAAGAAAGGTAGTGATTAAAAATTGTTCCTTTCCAAACATCTCACATCCAGATGGTTTTATAACCTTTCAATAAAGAGCTATGTATTACAGCAAGTGATTTCAGAAAATAGTAATTTTAAAAATTATCCAGCTTCATTTTTTAGGTAGATGTATTACAATTTCAAAACCAGAAAGCAACAGTAGAAGAGAATAAAATTAGAACCCATTTTGTTACCAGCCAGGGGTTTGGTCTAAGTCCTGCTTCTGGGTGCACAGAAAGCCAATAACTGAGATAATGCGTATTGCCAAGGAAGAAGGCTTTAAACGGGTGCTGCTGCAGTAGGGGAGACCAGAGACCAGTGTCAAATCTATCTCCCTGACCAACTAAAATTAGGGGTTTATATAGCAGGGAAGAAATGTAACAATGTGTAAGAAAACAGGATTGGAGAGGAGCAAGGAAGCAATCATGATGAATGAGGGGTCCTGCATCTTATTGTCTGGATGTGGTGATCTGTTGAGTTTCTGTTCTTTGATACTTTTTTTTTTGAGAGGCCTGAAAGAAGTCCTGAGGAAGAAACTCAGATGAAACAAATTTGTTTCAAGTTTTAAGATCAGAAGAGTTTATTTCTATATTCATCAAAAATAATTGTCTATAGAACAATTGGGTCAGTTTCAGTATCACTTGGAATATATATATAAAATTTGTAAATAATGTATTAAATATTTAATCTAGCAGTACTTTAAAAATATCTGATGATCAGTAAGAGTTTAATCTCAGGAGTGCAAGAATGGGTCAATATTAGAAAATCTATTAATCAAATCCACTACATTATCAGACTAAAGGATAATAATCATTTATCTCAGTCATTGCTCAAAAGTGTATTAACAAAAAAGCAGCACCTGCTTATAATAAGAACTCTTTAAAAGACAGAAATAGAGGAAGTGATTTTAACTGCAATAAATGTTTTATATTATAAATATAGAGCAAAATTTTATTTTCAACATGTAATCTTGAGATGTATTACCCTCAGGATTAAGAACAAGACTAGGTTTCTTATCACAGCTTTTTGTTTAGCATTATCCTGGAGGTCATGGACAATGTGATAAATAAAAAGAAATGAACTGAAAAGATGGAAAGAAAGAGATAATATTGTTACTATTTGAAATAGAAATGATCATCTAGTTAGGATAAAAACGTGATGCCAAGGTTTGATTTTCAAAAACTTGAAAACATGACTGTCATACAATACAAATATAAAATATGTATGTGGTAAAAATTGATTTAACTTATTAATAAGAGAACCAGCAGAATATTGAGTGGGTTTCAAAGGAGTCACAGTTAGAGTATGAGGGATGAGGAGGGGAATGCTGAAATATACTAAAGGGAAATATGCTGTAACAAGATTGCTTCATTGCATTTTAAACTGACAAATACTCTAAAGAGCAATAAACCTGTAATCTTAAAACGCAATTCTTTCTACTGGACAGAAATAATTTGCATGACATAATTCATTTGCATTGCTTTTGGACAAGAATCATTTGCTGTTTTTTTTGTTTGTTTTTATAAATTAACATTTTCTTTTATAAAAATATAAAACATCCTGATCAATACCAAATAATAAGTCAAGCAAAGGTACCCGCATTTAGAGTGTGAAATAATCCTTGGGTGGATCTACAAGAAACACCTCAGAATGCTTTGAAATGATAAATGGTCATTTCTTCATATATTTCCAAGCTTCAGATATTTTTTCTTAATGGTATCAACAAATAAACCACTAGAACTTGGAAGTAATTTAAAAATTTGCCAAAGTTGCTAGAAACAAGATAAACAGAAAAATCATTAGCATTTTTCTATATCAGTAATCATCAACCAGAAAATACACTAAAAATAAGATATTCTTGGGCCGGGCACAGTGGCTCATACCTATCCTTCCAACACTTTGGGAGGCTGAAGATGAAGGATCATTTGATCCTAGGAGTTTGAAACCAACCTGGACAACATGGAGAGACCCTGTCTCTGCAAAATAAAAAATAAATATTAGTCAGGGATGGTGATGCACACCTGTAGTTCCAGCTACTCCGTATGGGGTTGAAGCGGGTGCTGAGGTGGGAAGATTGCTTGAGCCCACAGGGTCACAGCTGCAGTTAGCTATGATCACTCCCCTGCACTTCAGCCTGAATGACAGAGGCAGATACTGTCTCAGAAACAAACAAACAAACAAAACCCCACCAAACCAAACAAACAGAAGATATTCTTCACAATAGGTAGAAAAATTATAGAATACATAGGATTTAACTAAGAATACTCAAACCTCTATGGAGAAACATAAAACTCTAAAAGGAAATGCTACTTAGTAGCCCTTGTTGGTGAAGCATGTAGTATCAATTTCATAAGTACTTAGAATTGTTGGAGTTACACATGTAGGTACCAGAGAGTTTGTGATTAGGGGAATCTCAAAAGTAAAATCTTACCAGAGTTGGAGGATGAATTCCTGGCATTAAAAACCATAGGAATACAGATACAGATTTCAGAAACAGCGGTGTGCACGTACAAAACCTCTATTGACTTAGTGTATCTGTGACCCAGATAACCTGTGGAACCTTGCAGAGAGAGGACACTAGAGAGGAAGGCTGACCTCAAAAGTTTGGAGGAGCCTTCCCATATGAAGAAGCGTAGACTTTATTTTATAGGATAAGCATAATCAGTAAATTATTTCTTGCATTTAAATATCTTGATAAGATTGGCATTATCACTATCATTATCATTATTATTATTGAAAAAATGTCTCACTATGTTGCCCAGGATGGAGTGCAGTGGTGTAATCATAGCTCACTGCAGCCTGGAATTTCTGGCCTCAGGTGATCCTCCCACTTTCATTTCCAGAATAGCCTCAACTACAGGTATGCACTTCCGTGCCAGGCTAATTTTTTTTTTGTAATAACAAGTCTTGCTATGTTGCCTATGCTGGTCTGAAACTCCTGGCCTCTAGTGGTCCTCCCAACTGAGCCTCCCAAAACACTGGGATTACAGGCATCAGCCACTGTGCTAGGCAAGATTGGTATTTTCAGAGATCACTTTGGCTCAGCCTGAAGGGTGTATTAAGGGAGAGTGTGGTGGCTCATGCCTGTAATCCCAAAGCTTTGGGAGGCCAAGGTGGGAGGACTGCTGCAGGCCGGGAGTTCCAGATCAGCCTGGGTGAGACACTGTCTCTACAAAAAAAAAAAAAAAAAAAAAAAAAAAAAAAAATTAATTTGGAAAAAAAAAAAGAGTGGATTAAAGGGATAGAAGACTTACACAGGAAGGGCATTATAAATAGGTAATTGTAATGAACGTTCATTGAGTTTACGCTAAATACAAGGCACTGTGCTAAACTCTGCATAGGTTACTGAATCTCAGTTAAGAGGCTGTTGTAGTAAATCAGGTGAGACATGATTGGAACCTGAAGTTTGAAGGTAAAGAAAAGGGGATTTATCTGAGACACATTGGAAATGTGACATTTGTAGAACTTGTGTTATTGATGTTGGGGAATGTGGGCAAGGGTAATAGTGGAAGTGAGAGTTAAGGTAATAGTGGAAGTGAGAGTTAAGTTTTTAAGGGAAAGTGAAAAGAGGATAATGTGTATGTTTCTGGTTTGGGAGATTAAGATGATGTTACAGACATTCAGGTAAAGGTTGAAGGAGAGAGATTTGGTAGAAATTAATGAATTAAATTTTGAATATGGGCCAGGTGTGGTGGCTCACACCTGTAATCCCAGCACTTTGGAAGGCTGAGGTAGGTGGATCACTTGAGGTCAGGAGTTCAAGACCAGCCTGACCAACATGGTGAAACCCTGTTTCTACTAAAAATACAAAAAAATTAGCCAGGCATGGTGGTGCGCACCTGTAATCCCAGCTACTCAGGAGGCCGAGACACGAGAATCGCTTGAACCTGGGATACGGAGTTTGCAGTGAGCTGAGATCATGCCATTGCACTCCAGCCTGCGTGGCAGAGAGAGACTCCGTCTCAAAATAATAACAATAATAATAATAATAATAATAATAAGGTGAGTTTGAGGTTTCTGTGAGACATTCAAATAAAGTTGTCTTGTAGCTGGCAGAATCATATGATAGAGAGTGTTGACAAGCTAAGGGCAGGAAAGATGTACTGATCTTAGAAAACATATTTTGGCCTCAGTGGGAGTTTTATGAAACAGTGTAAAACTCCATTGTAATAAAAAGGTTTTCCTATTGCTTAGGGTGTCCATCTTCCTATCACTTCATCAGTATAGAAACTGAAGAAATAGTCAATGTTGGAAAAGGAGGTTGGTATGTTAAATGGCTCATGTTATGTATAGACTTAGTGCCCTGGTTGAAAAATTCTATATGCTGTAATCACACTGGTGAAATACATTAGAAAGTTGGGGGTGGGTATTACATAAATTAACTTTCCTATACAACAGTGATAATAATTAGCATTTAACAATACCCAAACCACTTCTTATTTTAGTTTACAAGACAGACCCAAAAACTTGTTGCTATTTGATTTAAAGATTAGGAAACAGATTTTGTGTAGATAGCTGAAGTTTAAATATCTTTGTTACTAAATAACTCTTTGGTTTGGGGAAGTTTTTTGTGTTTGTTTTTAGTTTTTCTTTGAGAGGGATGAGAGTAGAGGCTAGTTTGTTTTCAGCCAGAGTTTAGAGAATATAATGGCCTTAATAATCTAGACATTATTATTGATCCATATTGCTCCAATTATAACCACAATTTTTAACTTTACTAGTTAATTATATAGAGAGCAGCATACCAGTTTGTTTTTCCATTTGCCTGTGTTCTCTGGGATGCATTTCTTACCTATCTCTGCAAATACAATTCTTTAGGTTCCTTGGCCAACTGGCTTTCAGTGAGGTTCCGCCAATGGATGGGTAGAAAAAAGAGTGAAACCAGTTTTTGCCCTCTTTCTTTTAACTTTGGGCAGCCTTTGCAGTATCTTGTCTCCTTCATGACTCTTGCTCCCGCTAAATAGACCTCCTTGACCCCGCTTTTGAGCTCTGGTAAACCTACTTTACCCTTTGCCACTTCCTCCCTGGGAGCACTAGCAGCTTCCTGCAGTAGCTGTATCTGGGAGGTCTCACCATTCCTTCTTTGATTTCCCTGTTTTTCTAATACCTTTGTAGCTAGTTCCTCATACTCCTCATACTAAACTCCTTCCATTAAATTAGCTGACACAGGCTCTGTTTTTCTGCCCAGACCCTTATATACCCACTCACTTGTGGCCCCTTGCACACAATGAGAATCATACGGAATTCTAAGGTTCCTTTCAGCTCTTATATTGTAGACTGCTTCCTGTCACTTTCTCTATGATCTTATACCTATTCATTCATTCATTCAACAAACACTTACTGCACTGCTCCCAAGGGCTAGCCAGCATATAACAGTGAAAAAACCAGTCTTGCTCTCATAGAGCTTGTATCCTACTGTGTGGTAGAAAAAGCAACTGTCTCAGTCTGACTAGGACTGAGGGGACTCTCTGGACACAGGACTTTCGGTACTAAAACCAGGAAAGTCCCAGGCAAATTGGGATGAGTTGGTCATTTGTGTGTTGGAAGATAGATAAAGAGCAACAATTATAAGAAGATGTCAGATGGTAATAAGTGCAATGAAGAAAAATAAATCAGGATAAGAAGAAAAGGAGGCTCTGCACATGGTGAGGTTTCTTTTTTGATAGTCTGGTCTGGAAGACCTTTTGGATGAAGTAACTTATAGCAAAGGCCTGAATGAAGAAACGAAATAAATATTGCAGATATCCTGACTGGGAGGCCAAGGCTCTGAAGCAAAGATGTATTTGACATGTGTATCCGTCACGGTTTCAGTGAAACAGACAACATCATAAAAAGTAGGCAGGGACCTCGTGATCCACTGCCTTGGCCTCCCAAAGTGCTGGGATTACAAGCATGAGCCACCACGCCTGGCAATCATGATGAAACCCTCTTTCTACTAAAAATACAAAAATTAGCTGGGCGTGGTGGCGCGTGCTGTTGCCTGTAGTCCCAGCTACTCAGGAGGCTGAGACAGGAGAATCACTTGAACCTGGGAGGCAGAGGTTGCAGTGAGTGGAAATTGCACCACTGCACCCCATCCTTGTGATAGAGCTAGACTCCATCTAAAAAAAAAAAAAAAAGGGTAGGCAATGAGTAGGGGTACTCTGAAGATAGTAGGGTACATTTGGGTTAGTAACTGTGGGGTTTTTTTGCAACCCTTAGTTCTGAAGGGGCAAGAGAAGGGAGAAGTTTCTAGATCTTGCAGACAGAGAGACATGTAGAATGAGATGCCTGGCAGCAGCCGAGGACTTCAGTGGAGGCACACAAACTCAGACCTCATGTACCTTCTCTCAATGTTCCTGTGCATCCTTCCCATTACTGCAGGGAGGGAGGTGAAGGGGAGAAAGCAGAATAGAGAAAGAACAGATGAAAACAAGCAATAAGATAGTGTTATTGAGGAAAAAGACAGGGCAAGAAGTAGGAGAAATTTCCTTGTTGTGGAAGTTTCAAGGAACATCTGTTCCGTGGAACACATGTATTAGTCCATTCTCACACTGCTATAAAGAACTACCTGAGACTGGGTAACTTATGAAGAAAAGAGGTTTAATTGACTCACAGTTCCACAGGTTGTACAGAAAGCATAGCCAGGAAGACCTCAGGAAACTTACAACAATGGACGGGCGAAGGGGAAGCAAGCATGTCTTCACATGGTGGCAGGAGAGAAAGCAAAAGGGTAAGTGCCACACACTTTTAGGCCATCAGATCTTGTGAGAACTCAATATCATGAGACTAAAAAGTGGGAAATCCACCCTCATGATCCAGTCACCTCCCACCAGGTCCCTCTCCCAACACTGGGAATTACAATTTGATATGAGATTTGAGTGGGGACACAGAGCCAAACCATATCAGATGGTTAATGGTCATTTTGAATTACTTGCCTTATTGTGATGTAGTGTTTTTCTCCACCTTCTCCCCAACAACAAATCTCTAGTGCACCTATAGTCACAGATGTTGTGTGTATGTGCACATATGCACACTGTGAATGGGGATGGTTTTCACAGATGAACCATCATGATGTGGAAGAGTGACCAGCATGTGCTAAATAAGCAGAGATTTAAAGACAGGGGTGACCGAGATCAAATTCCACCCAAGAAATTGCAGACCTCCTCAGGAGGGCTTTGAACATTGACATGCTATGAAATTGAGGATTTGAGATAATCTTATATAAATCATAAAGAATCAGCAGATCCCAGTGAACATCCTTAATCTTTTAACAACTCTAGTAGTAGTCATTATTACCTACATTCATGGATAAAGAAACTGTTTTGAAGAAATGAAACTACTTATCTTAGTTCACATAGATTCAAACTGTGTAATGTATTTCTTTCTTTGTTGAGAAGCTGGTTTTCTTTTTTTCCTCCTCAGTTTTATTGAACCGAGCAAATGATTTTTCAACAGTGAGCGTAATCTAGATAGGTTTCTTTAAGAGAATGTATAATTATAAAATGGGAAATTAAAGCTTTATGGTTTCCCAGAGGACACTTTCTAATTTTTGATCTCTAACATTGACTATTTCTTGGGTTAATATGTTAATATGTTTGGAAAACTCAGTATTCTGCAAATTAGAGATATTTTCTTGAGTTATTTCATTGAATTGAATAATTATATTTGGTACTTAATGGTTAATTTAATATTATTAGTCCTGAAGTGACATCTACAAAATCTACAGAGCACATACTCTTTCTTTCTTTTTCTTTTTCTCTCTCTCTTTTTCTTTCTTTCTTTCTTTTTTTTTTCTTTCTTTCTTTCTTTCTCTTTCTTTTTCTTTCTTTCTTTCTTTTCTTTTTCTTTGTCTCTCTCTCCTTCTCTTCTCTTTTTCTCTTTTCTTTTCTCCTTCTGCTTCTTCCCTCCCTCCTTCCCTCCTTCCTTCCTTCTCTCTCTCACTCTCTCTCAATGGAGTTTCACTCTTGCTGCCCATGCTGGAGTGCAATGGTGCAATCTTGGCTCACTGCAACCTCCGCCTCCCAGGTTCAAGTGATTCTCCTGCCTCAGTCTCCTGAGTAACTGGGATTACAGGCACCCACCACCACGCCCTGCTAATTTTTGTATTTTTAGTAGAGATGGGGTTTCGCCATGTTGGCTAGGCTGGTCTCTAATTCCTGACCACAGGTGATCCACCTGCCTCAGCCTCCCAAAGTGCCAGGATTAAAGGCGTGAGCCACCACACCTTGCCCACTTTTTATTTTTCAATGCCCTAATCTATTTCACATCAAATGGTTCTACAGAAATTTCAGGTGAAAGGCAAATTGAATTTGCATCCATGGTTCTTCCAAGTTAAGCTTCTTAAAGTTGTAGCAGACTATCAAGGGACTTTATTCCTCATTTTAAAGAGGCCTACAAAGATGCCTAAATATGAGCTAGGTTTAAAGTCAAAAATACTTTCTCCTAGATCTTCTATGTATGTCTGTTAGTGCACATCAGTAGAACTGTCACAAATATACTAAAACCATGTAACCACATGTGAGTCCCAACATATAGTGCAAATATTAATCCAACCCTTTTGCTGTGACACCACTGATATAGGAACTGTGATGGAATAAGCTGTCTGATACTTCACCAGCATGTGAGTATATGCTGACATACAAACAATACTATCAGATTCAATGGCCCTTAGAACTCACCTACTTATGTAAGACCACAGCCTTTCCCACTATTTTGAGTTGTCCCCAGCCTAGTTGTGAGCCATTTGCGTTCAGGTATGTAATTGTGTGTGATCTTCTTTCAGAACTTCTTGTCAGTGGTCATGGGTACCTCCTGCTGATGGTGCTCTATGTGAGAATGCTACTCTGCTGGACGTAGATATTCTCTGCTGTGACCACCTGAACCTTTAGGGCACCTTGAGTGGTTGCACTGTGTAAGTAGAAAGAATGACCTTCATCCTAGGTCTTCCTGCTGGTACTACTTATTGCGCTTGGTCTAAAAGGGAGTCTCCCAATGGAAGATATACTGCATATAATGATAAATTTATTCCCTTATGGCTTTGGGTCCTGAGAATGACCTGGGGGCAGCAAGAGCCCCTAAGATAGTTTCCATAGTCATTAATAGTTTTATCTATTTCCTCTAGAGCATTCAATTTTTTTTTTTTTTCTTAAAACAGTTTTGCTCTGTTGCCAAGAGTGGAGTACAGTGGCATGATCTCGGCTCACTGCAACCTCCGCCTCCCGGGTTTAAGTGATTCTCCTGCCTCAGCCTCCTGAGTAGCTGGGTCTATAGGTGCACACTACCATGCCTGGCTAATTTTTGTATTTTTGTTAGACATGGGGTTTCACTATGTTGGTCAGGCTGGTCTTGAACTCCTGACCTCAGGTGATGTGCGCCCCTCGACCTCCCAAAGTACTGGGATTACAGGTATGATCCATTGTACCCTGTCTCTCCAGAATATTCAAATATTATTCCTTTCTGTGTGGTAATTGTATGAAGTATACTGGGGACTGCTGGATAAGAAAATCTTTGAAGAACTTAGATCCTTGAGGTTCTTCTAATCTGTTTTATGGAGACACTAATTAGTGAGACTGCATATGTGAGGAGATGCCATCCCAGTTTTTCCATGATACTCATCTCTTATCTGTTCGTTTCAAAGACATCATTAAAACAATCCCTTCCCACAAAATAAAGGAAAAATGAACATAAAAAATACTTCTTCTTGCACCAAATCAAAGACTTCATGAATCAAAGGTTCTTTAGGAAATAAGTATCTTCCCATACTTACTATAAATATCCAAGTTCTAAATGCAACCTAGCTAGAATGCTAGATTATATTAAAGTATATTATTGTAATGCTTTAAAATACATTGGATTATTTAAAGCTTCATTAAAATAAAAATTATTATATATAACATAGAAATACCAGAAAATACAGTAAGCTGGTGTGATATAGTCTATGACATTTATATTCAATTTCGTTCTTTCCTTCTTCCTTGGTGACAGGACCCTGAATTTGTTCAGGGTGGTAATGTGTGTTGGCAGAGGCAATATACCAAGAGCCTTGAGCATACCTTCAGGATCTTGCTAGGTATGTCAAGAATGTAAGGTCCCAGCTGCTCTTGATCCAGGCCATTTTTCAGGGTTGTTTTCATAGCATGCAACCTTGAGGGATGAAGTATTGTTTTCAGAACCAAAAGCATGTTTGCTTACTGCTTGCTATAAAATGTTGGGTTTCCCCAAACTCAGTGCTCTTCTGTAACATACTTCATTGCATGTGCAGGCTTTCATCTGGGCCCATGATATCATTCCTGTGGGATTTGGGGGCCAAGGCAACCTACACAAACATGCTGGAGCTCATTTGGTTTACTGTGCCATGAAAGGTAAAGATCCAAGTGTCTCTTGTCTTCAGTCAGCATCCATATAACAGTAACTTAGTAGCTTGTAAGTTAGGTAAAATCAAACTCCAGTCTCAGCTTGTAGGAAATTATATTATAGCAATATGTGAGTATGTAAGTTCTGGCCAAGGACAGTAAGAAGTTACTCGATGGAATCTGTGTGAAGACTTCTTAAAAGGGAAGGGATGGCTGGGCTGTACTTTCTCTTTTGTCCTATTTATTCTCCTTTTTTATGTTGTTGGAATAAAAGTAAGATTGACTTATCTCTAGTAGCCATTATGGACTATGTGATGATTTTGAAGATGAAATCCTACATCAAGATGGTAGAATAGAAATACAGAAGAAGCTTAAGTTCCTGCTGAACTTTGTGGAGTTTTAATACTGTTTTGGCTTACTTCTTGCCTGCCTCTATGTAATTATTTTTGGCAAGAGAATAAACTGTTATGTCTTTATATTTTTAATTTTTTAAAATTTTTTATATTTAGACAGAGTCTCGCTCTGTCACTCAGGTGGAGTGTGGTGGTGAGAACATGGCTCACTGCAGCCTCAACCCTCCTGGGTTCAAGCGATCTTCCCACCTCAACCTCCTTAGTAGCTGGAACCTTGACGTCCAGGGCTCAAGTGATCCTCTCACCTTGGCCTCCCAAGTAGCTGGGACTACGGGTGCAAGTCACCATGCCTGGCCAGTATTTGTATTTTTTGTAGAGACAGGTTTTTTGCTATGTTCCCCAGGGTGGTCAAATAATTTTTATATAGTATGAATACTTATTAAACATAATATCACTAGATTAATTCATTTATTTTAGAGACAGAGTCTTACTCTTTTGCACAGGCTGGAGTACAGTGGTGTGATCATAGCTCATTGCAGCCTTGACCTCCTGGGCTCAGGCAATCCTCCCACCTCAGCCTCTTGAACAGCTAGGACTGCAAGTGTACATCACCATGCCTGGCTATTTTAAAAAATTTTCTGTAGAGACAGGGTCTTGCTATGTTTCCTAGTCTGTTTTTTAATTCCTGGGCTCAAGTGATCCTCCAGCCTATGTCTCCCAAAGTGCTCAGATTACAGGCATAAGCCACTGTGCCTGGCCTGATATTAGTAGTTTTAAATGTTTCCAAAGTATTAGTAATTTATAAAAAGTACCCTATGGAACCTTCTGAAAAACTGATTGATATATTGGGGTTCAGAGGGTCTGTTGGTCAGGCCTCTGTACCCTTCTCCCACCAACCTTCACTAGAGAAGGCTTATTTTTTAAAAAATATGCTTTGTATTAATTGGTCTTCTGGTTAAGATTTCATTTGAGGAAGGGCCCCACCTCTGTAAGAAATTTTGAAAACTACTGTGTTAGAGAAATAGTTTATGAAACACCATCTATGTTATTATGTGAACTTGAAATTAGGAAACTTTATCTTAAGTTTATTACTTGGAATTCATTTGCTATCTTTGTAATTGTATTTGCAAGAATGGAAAATTAGTTTTAGTTGCGATGAAATGCATTTTGTCAGTACCAGAACATGGCTTTTCTGTTTGTAAGTAATTTTAAAAGGTTATATTCTTCCCTGAGTACCCATTTGTGAGTACCTATTATTACTATTCTACTTTATGTATTAGTATCTTGGGAAGAATATGCCCCTTAATGTAGAACCAGGGATTACAATATTATTTTTTAAGATTTTTAAAACAACTACTAAAAGGATGATGCAATTACAACTCATTAAAATGCTTTTACTGTTGTGCAAAAATTATAACAACTGCTTTAGCTTTTACCATAGTAAACACAGAAAAAGTTCTGATAAAATACATGGAGAGTGAAACAAACATGATTTTTTAGATGCTAACTATCTGAAGTAAAATCTGATTTGGTTCTATTTTATTCTTAAGTAGTCATATATGTATATTTCCTTTGAATTCAGATCTAATAACATGTATAATAATAATGATAGTTGTTAAGCAGTACATATGCTAATTAGTGTTGAGTTTAAACTCCAAGTTTAAACACCAAGGTGTTTTCTGGGTAATATATGTTTTTCAAAATTATAATAATGTAAAAGTTGGTCTACTAAAATCCTTCAGTAGCAATAATGCTATTTCTTATGTAGATAGCCAGAAAAAAATGCTTCAATGAACCATTCACTATGGTTTCATTTCCTTCCAGTAAAGGAAGATTATGTAGCACAGGGATCCAGAATCAACAACCAATTGAGGCTGAATAGCGGTTTGAGTAGGGATCTATTCAAAATGTTTAACAATTAGTGAGGGATAGGCACTAGGGAGAGGAGGGAGATGAGATTCCTCTTTATGGAAGGAGTGGCAAAGTCACATGGCATTAAGTCGTGTGATATGGGAGGAAAGTCTGTGACCATCTTTGGAAACAATCTACTACACTCCCTTTTTGTCTGTTTGTCCCGATTGGTTTACATCTCAGAATTAGAAGTCTCTCATGGGTTGGCTAGGAGGAGGAGGCAAATCATTTTGTTTTCTTTTAGAAATATTAAGCACTCCTAAGATTCCACGTGAGCTGCATTAAGATGCCCTAGAAAGATCCAAGAAAACTCAAGCCACAGTCCTTAGAGTCATGAAAGATCAAGAGGCCACAGTGTAAACGTGTGACTGTGTTCTAGTAACTTAAATAAGGTGTTAGAATGGGTGGCGTGCTGGAAAACTCCTAATGTGACTCCTGTGACTTTTATGTCATTTCTCAAATGTCACCTATATTGTACCCAAGATAAAAGATCCTCCTACTTCTCTAGTGAAGACATTCCAATTACTGAATAAATTATGATCAGTAAGATGTCCAATTGCAAAATGAATATTCCAAACTCTCTTTCTTTTTTATAAGCAAACATATTTAGTAAATATGATGAAAGAAAAGAGTCCATTGGTAAAATCAACAGAAAGTGTAAAAACAAAACTAGAAATAAAATTTGTTAAAACAGAACATACAAGATTATTACTCAATTAACATACAAAAAGAAAACTTGAGTAAATAGAAAACTATGCTTTGTTGTTAAATAAGACTTGGCATCATATCAGTTCCCTTACATTAATTTAGAATATAGATGTATGCCAGGTGCGGTGGCTCACGCCTGTAATGCTGTCACTTTGGGAGGCTGAGGCGGGTAGATCATGAGGTCAGGAGTTCAAGACCAACTTGACCAACATGGTGAAACCCTGTCTCTACTAAAAGTATAAAAATTAGCCAGACATGATGGCACACACCTGTAATCCCAGCTACTTAGTAGGCTGAGGCAGGAGAATCACTTGAACCCGGGAGGAAGAGGTTGCAGTGAGCCGAGATCATGCCATTGTACTCCAGCCTGGGCAAAAGAGCAAGACTCTGTCTCAAAAACAAAACAAAACAAAACAAAACAAAACAAAACAGAGTTTAGATGTAATTCTAATAAAGATTTCCATAGAAATATTTAAAGGAGAATTTGAGTCACTAACTATAATGCATATATAGAAGGATAACTATTTAGTGCTTCTAATTAAAGATAGTTGAATAAAGCATGCATATCTCCCTTTACTCCTTACTTCACTCCTTGCTAAAATGAGAGTAAATGAACATGGTCATATTTTTAAAAGGCATAAATAAGGGTAAAAATATTGGAAAAGGAGACTACAATAACAACATTCTGAAAATTAGAGATGGAAAGCTGCAAAACCACTTGATTTGTGTTGGGCTTGGAAATTGGTAGCACCAGGAACTCCTAGAAATGGGAGTAAGAGTAGTGCAAAAACAATAGAATTGACTGAAAGTATGTGTGTGTGTGTGTAGATATATATATATAGTTTGTTTGTTTGTTTGTTTTTTGACAGAGTCTTGCTCTGTCACCCAGGCTGGAGTGCAGTGGCACCATCTTGGCTCACTGCAACCTCTGCCTCCTGGGTTCAAGCAATTCTCCTGCCTCAGCCTCCCAAGTAGCTGGGGTTACAGGCTCATGCCACCATGCCTCGGCCGCCCAAAGTACTGGGATTATAGGCATTAGCCACTGCGCCCAGCCTGAATGCAAGTATATTTAAGCAGAAGTAGGCTCCAAGACTCCGTAACCCATTCCACATAGCTAGATTGTGAACTCTTTCCTAACACGGCAGAACACTGGGGGGAGGTTATTCTTTGTGGAGGGTGATACCAAACGTCTTTGGCCTGTAGAATATTGTGCACAATTGAGGGCCAGGATACTATACTGAAAACAGGGACATTAAAGTGTAGACTGGATAATTAGTTGTTAATATCCAACAGTCTTCTCCTTAATTCAGTTCCCAGAGCATGACCTAGTCTCTTAAGCATTGTAAGACCTATTTTTATCTTAAACCTGACCTATTCTCTGACCTGTTCTCTTAAGCTTACTATTAGAAAATTATTTATTGAAGAATCCAGTCAATCCAAGGTAAAATTCCTAAAGAGATTGCTATTAGATGTTCCCCCAAACCAAAACCAAAACCAACAAAAAAAGAAGAAAAAGTGATTGCAGGTGAGGTTCCTCAGGAAATAAACTCTGAAACAGAGATTAGCTTGCAGGAAGTTAATTAGAGAGCACTCATGGGAACCACACTCATGGAAGGAAGGAAAGGAAAGGAAAGAAGCAGGATTGGGGAGAGGTAATTGGGCTGTGGTCACACCTCAAGCTGATCCCATGGGGAGTTCTGAAGTAATGGTTTTTCAAAGTTGTCCTGCAATATGACAAGCATGGTGGGCTTTTTTACCTTCATGCTGACCAGTCACTGGATGCAGGTTGCCCCCAAGAAAAGAGTACGACTTCAGTGAGGAAGGTTTCTTTAGTTGAGAGCAATTTCCAGAGCTGCCAAACAGCTAAGGACTGTCAGTGGTAGCACTCCTAGCAGCTGGTGAAATAAGTTCTTCAGTTCTGAAGGGGGAACTGGGTAACACCTGCCAGATCACCTCACAGTGAATCCCACACTTGTCCATGTGCATAAGTTTCCCATTGGCTATCTAGTGTCTGTATCAGGCAGGAAAGGTTATGCTGCTGTGAAAAATGCAATGTTATGGCTCAGTCAGTTTCAGTCTGAGACTAAGACTTCTTGGAAATAGCCTCTATATGGAACATTGCTGACTTTTTGCATGTAGGAAAAGCACATGTTATACCATGTACTGATTCTTAAAACTTTTGTTCAAACGTGACAAGTATCACTTCTGTTAACATTTCATTGGTTAAAGCATGCCACATGGCTAAGCCTAAGGTCCTGAAGTGAGGCTATATCATACCCCCCACATCAGTTAATCTATTACCCCAGAGCTTAGTGAGTTAACACAATATGTATTGATGTGTTGTTTTTCATATTTTTAAAGGTTGGCTGGGATCAGCATGGTGATCCTTTTGCTCCTGTGGCATCAGCCAGAGTCAGTGAGGTGGCTGTATTCAACTGAGAGCTCAGCCAAGGCTAAAATATCCAATATATAACCTTCTTCCACATATGACAGCTACTATCAGCTGTTGTTTAGTTAAATATTAAGTTGAAATATTTCAGAAAATAAAGCACAAGAGGAAAAATAGTGGAGAAAAGATAAGAAAATAAGAGGATCAGTCTGGGAAGTCCAAATTTTCAATAGTCAGAGATGCAAAGATAGAGGACAAAGAAAACCAAGAAAGATAAATTACTGCGTAAATAATGTTAGGAAATTTCCCCGTAATAAAGGTCATGAGTTTTCAGATTACAAAGTCACCCTGAGAGCAAAATGGGTGAAAATAGATCTAAACCAAGTCACATAATTATGAAATTCCAAACATTTGGGATAAAAGATAAGGGCCTATATGCTACGAAAGAGAAAACATGGTTTCATTTAAAAGATCACGAATCACAATTTCATTGGACTTAGCAATAGAAATACTGGGAGTTAGAATACAAAGGAGATTTGTTTTCAAATTCCAAGAGAATAAGATTTCCAATTTATAGCTCTAAACTCAATGAGCTACCTATCACAACTAAGGGTATGTAACAATATTTTTCAGGTGTGCAGAGTCTCAAAATATTATCTTTTATTTACCAAAATAAGGGAATAAATCAAGAAAGCACAATGCGTGCAAGCCAGGAAGCAAGAGATTGATTAGAAAAGAGAGAAAAAGGAATACTGCAAGATAATAACTGCCTTTGAGGGCAAACAGGACAGATGAAAAAAGATGAAATTCATTGAAGACTTAATATATTTGAACAAACTGAGAGAAAATTAACACTTCTAAGAGAGAGTTTACATTTGAGTTAAAATGAGTAATTATATGGTTCATATTTAAATGATATTTACGTAACTGTAAAAATATAACCTTGAATATTGAACTATATTGAAAAGTATAGGTGAGGAAATGTGGAAGGGGAGCAGTTTAGAAAGGGATGCATGGAATAAGAATTAGTGAAAAACTAAACCCTCATCTCCTGTAGTGGGAGGTAAATAGATAAGTCCTATAACTGAAATATTAAGAATTGAAACTACTCATTTTATTTAGAAACAGAAAATATATCTGTATTCATTCTCATGCTGCTAATAAAGACATACTTGAGACTGGGTAATTTATAAAGGAAAGAGGTTTAATTGGCTCACAGTTCCATATAACTGGGGAGGTCTCACAATCATGACAGAAGGCAAAGGAAGAGCAAGGCATGTTTTACATGGTGGCAGGCAAGAGGGTGTGTGTAGGGGAACTGCCCTTTATAACACCATCAGATCTCATGAGACTTATTCACTGTCACAAGAACGGCATGGGTAAAACCTGCCCCCTTGATTTAGTTACCTTCCACTGGGTCCCTCCCATGACATGCGATTATGGGAACTACAATTCAAGATGAGATTTGGGTGGGGACACAGCCAAAGCATACCAATATCCCAACAGAAACATCTAAAAGAATAGACTCTTCAATTCTGTGAATTAATAAATTCTCTTTTTTGCTAAAGTCAATTTGAGTTGATTTTTCTGTTTTTGTTGTTGTTGTTGTTGTTGTTGTGGTTTATTTTGTTTTGGTCTCTGTTTCTATACTAAAAGAATCTTGTCCAATACATATACACATATTCTCAGATCCCACTACAGAATTTTCAGAAATACTTTGAAAAACTTCCCATGTGATTTTGATGCATAGTCTTGTTTGCACATCACTACTTAGAAGGACTATGATGTTAGCAATAAGCTGTATTCCTTCAGTAAGGAGTCTAATGAACTCATCTTTCAAATTCTGATAGAGATGATAGCTCGTGTTCCAGCACACCTCTTCACTCAGCTTAGGAGGCAAGATTTTATCTCATATATTCAAGTATGAAATAGTGATGATAGGAGGAGAAAGAAATACATTGCTTTCTGAAGGGGGAAAAAAACCCAAAACGAAAAATAAAGGACTTGAAGAAATTAGGAATTTTGTTATCTGATAAACCCATACATTTCCTCATGTGCTTTGAACTTCCTGACTCCCTCTGCTCCTTGCCTCTGTGCCCCAAACCTGGAAAAATGTTTTAGTACTTTATTCTTTATAAATAAAGCTGAGCAAGGGTAGTGCCTTCATTCTATGAAGAATCTATTTCTTCTGCCAGGAGATATTTTACCAGTTGAACTGAATCTGTAAATTCACTTAATAAAATGGCCAACTGGACATTATTACTATTTCACCTGATGAACAAATATCTGTCCATTCCAATCCATTCTGTAGAAAGCAGAATTCTCTTAATATCTACTCTATCAGTGTTACTGACATAAAATTGGGATTGAAATGCTTAAATAATAAAACCACCAAGTAGTTGCAGACAGGGAAGAAAGTCCCAGTTATCAATTGCTGCATAACAAACCATTCAAATTTTAATGGCTTAAACAATGGCCACTTTTTAATATCTCATGATTTTGTAGGTCAGAAATTTGTGTTGGTCTGGGTGATTATTCTGTTCCGTGTGGCGTGAACATAAATCACTCTGAGGAACTGAGCTAAGGAGTAGACCAGTCTGGAGGGTCCAAGGTGGCTTCGCTTGCATGTCTGTTGCCTGTCAGAGGATAGCTGGAAGGCTGGGCTCAGCTAGGACTGCTGACCACAGCCTCTATACATGGCATCTCTAGGATGATGGTCTCAGGGTAGTTGGAGGCCAGGGCTTCTGGAGGAAATATTCCAAGAGATATGGGCTGAAAATTTAAAGCCCTGACCTTAGGCACAGAAGATCCAGACTATCTCTTTTGTTACATTCTATTGGTCAAGGAAGTCATTAATTCAAGGGGAGGGGAATTAGACTCATTGCTTCTTAATGAAAAGATCAGCAAAAAATTTGTGGCCTCTTTTAACCTACCACAGAAAGTATCACTACACTCACATTTCTGGGAACTGGAAAATCCCTTACTACCTACCATCAATCTAGAAGTTATTCTTCCTACAAAAATGTAGAAGAGTTCAGGCAGTGGCTCACGCCTGTGATCCCAACACTTTGTGAGGCCGAAAGGGTTGGATCACTTGAGCACAGGAGTTTGGGACCAGCCTGGGCAACATGGAAAGACCTGAGCTCTACAAAAAAAAAAGAAAAAGAAAAAATTACCCAAGTGTGGTAGTGCACAACTGTCATCCCAGCTACTCAGAAGGCTGAGGTAGCCTGAGAGCTTGAGGTTGCATTGAGCCATGATAGTGCCACTGCACTCCAGCCTAGGCAACAGAGTAAGACCCCCAAAAAGTAGACAAATAGTATGCCACTCAGATCCTTAGAAGATGGAACAATAAAGAAGACATGAGCAAGATACAGAGACCCATAATTGAGGCAACTTCAATGATGAGAAAACAAAGCCTTTATTGGTAATAAGAATCTGATGTAGTGATTTAGCAGAGCATATCAGAAGAGGCAAAACCTCTGTACCAATATAACTGAAAAATACTTTACATTTAAAATAAGTAATTTGCAGATGTAATCAATAGTAAGAATTTTCTGGTAATCAATAGTAAAAATTTTCTGAAAATAGTGCTACATTTTATATGTGAAAAACTTCTCAGTTCATGTGGTGAAATACAAGAGCAACAAGAAACCAACAAAACTAGAACCTGGACAATGAAAAAAGAGAATTATGGATCTGGCAAGAATTAAGTGCATCCTTTTAGCCAAAGATGACTATGTGATTTGGGTGGTTTCTTAGCATGGAGGATTAAGCTTTTACTGTAAAAATCCTATTATATTTATTTTCATAGTCTGCTTATATTCACCATCTAGCTGAAAATATTTTTATCTTCTCAGGCATTATTTCTGACTCAGTAAATATTTGTTGATTGGCTAATTAAATACATGATGCAGGTATAAATAAAAGAATAATAAGGAATGCACAGTTGAGAGTAATACCACTATCCCCTATGACGACATAAGATTCACAGAAACTTCACAATCTGTGTGATAGTTGAAAACAATATAATGAATTAGAATAGAAAAAGCTAGAACCTCTGTTTCTGCATACCTAATAAACAACTTTAAAGATGCCCAGTATTTTAAGATAATGGATTTTGACCTGAAGTTATTTCAAGTGACAGCAAATTTCTTTAAAATGGTATGCTTATATTTTGTTTCTAATTTAGAGATAATTACTCCAAGGGTGATGTGAAATGTGTATAGAAGTATACAGGAATAGTACAGATTTCTTTTTTTTTTTTAAGTGTTTACTTCAAGCCTATATTTGTAGTTTCTAAACTATTGATCCATCCAGCATTTTCTTGTCACACATGTGCATCAATGGGGGAAAAAAAAAAGTCAAAGAGAATCACTGTCATCCCTATCAAAGGAATGACTCCTTTCCTAAAATTCTTTGAAAATATGTGTTTTACAATCCTTACACCTCAACAAAAGTGGCAATGGAGTAAATACCCTGGTTTATGTTGTTCTCACAATTAAATGGATATCCACAAACTACCTGTCATAAAAGCCCTCTTTTTTCTTCCCAGTGCTTTTTCATTGTTTTCTTGTTTTCCCTGGGACATTTGGGACAGTACCACTTGCCCTTTGGTTTATGACTGAGTCCCATGCTCACTGGACTTAAAATCATAAACCAAAGGGAAGTGGAGGCCACTCCCTGGGGCACTCATGATTGTTACAGCCGCTCTTTTCTCTGTAGACTGACCAGCACGCCGGTTGTCTCCTTGGGGTCCATGGCAAGGTCTGTGGGGGTCTCTGCTTTAGCCTTGGAGTGGTTCTTTTTCTTCAAGGTCTTTACTTTCTTGCCTTGGCCGTTCCTGTGGTGATCTCGTCGTGGTCGTGATCATTGGACGCATCCTCTCGATTCTCATCGTTGCACTGTCACGGAGAATTCTTGTTATCCGGTGTTTCTCCCTGCATGATTATCGTTGTTCCCCGCATTGTGGTGGACTCTGCAGCTAGCAGGGACCCTGATCTCTGGTTGCGCCCCAGGGAGCTCGGGGAGACCGCCCACCTGTCTGGTCCTGCTTTCCACCAGCTCCATCATAGGGACTCAGTCTGGATCTTCTCACCACCCAGCTCCTGGCTCCGAGTCAGGGCTCTCTGCATGCAGGGCAACACTCTCCTCTTCTGGGTGCCCTTCTTCCATCTCACGTTATTATGAGAGATTTATGTGATAAGTAATATAGCCATCCAACTCCTTCAGGATTTTCTGCAGGGCCAGCCCAGGCTTGTTGGGCTCACGCTGTCCTGGGGACATTGCCTTCCAAAAAAGTCTCCAAGCCTGGGGCCGTGAACGTGGGCACAATCCCTACGGTCACTCACACTTCCCTGGCCATCTTTTTTATTATAAAAGAAAAAATTATAGTCTTGCTACTGACACTGAACCCTTTGATGGTAAAGATAGGCATGTTAGAAAATTTGGTCTCCCAGATTAGCAGGCGCCTCTTGAAGGAATTATGTTTCAGGAATAAGAAGGAAAAGATTACGGCTTGTAATAGTCAGTGGAAGAGCAGAGCAAGTTATCAAGTGTGATATAAATAATTCAGGACAAATAGATTTTAAAAAAGAGACTTCCTTGAGAAATGATGGATAACTTTATGTAACTTGAAATTCGGAGATAATACTCATAGTTTAGCTTCATGAAATGTAATGATAAATTTGCTCTGCACTGTTAAAAATATTAGTTGTATGGCCTGGGATATGATACAAACTGGAGCCAGGCCAGGCATAATTACTATGAATGCTTTTTATTTGTGTGGGATTGTAATTATGCAAATTAAAATTTAGCTTTAGTTGCTCTTGCCTCAGTGCTGAATGGATTGTAAGCATAGCTCTCATGGAAACTGGAATTATGCTTTCAGTGCACATTGCATCTGTACATCAGGAAAAGGCATGGAGTTAAAACTGTAGACATAAAATATGGCTTTGGTGAGTCTGTACTTTATTGAATTGATAGTGTGGCTTCATGTAAAGATGGAAATCTCTTTGTTCCATAGAAGACTCCTCTGAATTTCCTTCTTAAATATAAATATATATTTGTAAATATAAAATATATTATACATATATATTTATGAATATAAAATTAATTTTTGCATACTGGAGGAAATCCAGAAATTGCACAACAGTAATATAAGACACCTGTCATTTCACTACTTGGAGATAGCTGCCATTTACATCTACTTGCTTTACCTTCCAATGTCTTTTATGTATTTGTGTATATATAATCAATATTTCAGAAGTCTATATAGCATAACGGTTGAAAGAGCAGTTGGCTCTCCATATCTGTGGGTTCCACATTTGTAGAGTCAATCAACTACAGATCAAAAATATTTTTAAAAAGTACGATAGAAATAATACAACAATAAAAAATAATACAAACAAAGCCCCAACACAGTGTAACAACTATTTACCTAGTATTTATATTGTATCAAGTATTATAAGTAATCTTGAAATGACTTAAAGTGTACAAGGGGACATGCATAGGTTTTATGCAAATACTCTGCCATTTTATATAAGAGACTGGAGCATCCATGGACTCTGGTATCAGTGAGGATCCTAGAACTGATCCCCCATGGATACTGAGGGATGACTTTACATACTTTAGAGCCAAATTGCTTGGATTAAATTTTGGCTTCATCAGCTCTTATCTATATGATTTCTCAGTTTCCTCATTTGTAACATAGTAATCATAATTACCTAGGGTTTTTTGGGACATTCAATGATGTAATTCTCATTAGAGCACCCAAGGAAGGGTTCCATCTCCTCCACTCATCCAAAGTTTCTTGAAGAGGGCCTGACTGTAGCTCATTCAATGGAAAAGAACTTGCTGTGATGACACACTGGCAGAACTTGCCAGAAATCTGACCTGTAGAGTGCCAGGGAAATCTTTCATGAGGAAGTGTTTCATAGGAGGCTCTGCTACACAACTGCTTGTCAGGGAAGGACAGATGCCAAGGGAAGCTGCTGTTGGCACTGTATTTCGGAAGTATTGTATTGTACTGTATCCTGGAGAAGCCACAGAAACAGGAAGTAAAACCCTTTCCTTCCACTGTGTCTCTCCAGCATCCTCCACTGACAAAGCTTAGCACTGAATCAGATGGTAAAGGAAAAACATCTAAAGAGCCTAGTTCAATTTTCACAGAACAGGCAAAAAGGATGAATTTGGAACTGAGAGAAAATAAATTGATAATTGGTAGTTATTTTAAAACACTTAGAACAATGCCTGACATATAGTCAGTGCTCAAGAACTATTAGCTTAGACTATTTCAGTCACATATGCACACAGATGTGCAAAACTTGGATTGCCTCTACTGAATACACATTTTGTACTGTGAATTTTAGCTTAACATCATATTATGATTGTTTACATTAAAATTTCTTGGAATCCTAATTTTATGCCTATACAATTATCTATAATGAAGAAATATAATTTATTTAGCTGTTACAGTATTATATATATTATGGATTGTTTCTAATTTCAGTCTAATAAGTAAAACTGAGTGAATATTCATGTTTTCAATGCATTTAAAAGAGATTTTTTTATTTTATAAAAATAATTTTAGAGGTAGGTTCTCACCATGTTGCTCAGGCTGGTCTTGAACTTCTGGGCTCAGGCAATCCTCCCTCCTCACCCTCCCAATGTGCTGGGATTATAGGCATGAGCCACAATGCCCAGCCTAAATGCATGTTAAATATTTTTTTTATGATTATCCTCCTAAGGAGATATTCAAAGAATGAACATTCTTAAAATTTTTATGTCTTGTCAAATTTCTTTTCAGAAATATATTTCCAATTCATATTTTCTCTTAAAATTTGCATCTGACACAATAGATTTAATATTACATAATTTTAAACTTTGACTCTTTGACATGAGACAAATAGTCCTTTGTCTTAATTTGCAGTGTGACTACTAACAAGGTTTCATATGTCATTTTATACTATTTACTATCATAGTATTAGAGATTTGTTTTACTATTTTGAAAACTTCTTAATATATGAAGCATAACAATCCCTAGGCTACTAGATTTTTTACAAAACAATTTTTCCCCCTAATTTAGCATTTGACATTTATTTGACAATTTGGCATTTGACAATTTTTTTTAAGTATAGGCTTTACATTTATAACTAAAAAATATAATCCTCATGGTTTTCCTATATCTTTTGTGGTGAAATACTTCGACTCCCATAAGATTGTTTACACATTTACTTATAGTTTTTTTCTAGTTTATGATTTTATTTGTTAGAGATTTAATTCTAAGCATGTGAAATTAGGTTTGGTGATTACCTAACATTGTATTTTTTTCAAAATAGATTAATTAGGTCACAGAACATGTATTAAGCAATTTAAGAAGATTGAAATTATATCAAGTATCTTTTCTGACTACAATGGTATCAAAATAAAAATGAATAACAGAAGTAATTTTGAAACATTAACAAAAACATGGAATTAAACAACATACTCTTGAATGGCCAATAGGTCAAAGAAGAACTTAAAAGATAAATTCAAAAATAAGTTGGGACAAACAAAACTGGAAACACAACAGATCAAAACTTGTGGTGTGCAACCAAAGCAGTTCTGAAAGAGAAGTTTGTAGCAATCTACATCTACATCAAAAAAGAAGAAAGACCTCAAACAAACAAGCTAATGTTATACCTCAAGGAACCAGAGAAAGAAAAACAAACTAAGCTGATATTTAATAGAAGGAAGGAAATAATTAAGATCAGAGCAGAAATAGAGACTAGAAAAACAATAGGAAAGATTAATAAGGTGTTTTTTGTGAATATGAAATTGAAAAAAAAATTAGCTATACTAAGGAAAAAAAGAGAAGTATCCAATAAATAAAATCAGAAATGAAAAAAGAAACATTACAACTAATACTGCAGGCCAGGTGTGGTGGCTCATGCCTGTAATCCCAGCACTTTGGGAGGCCGAAGTGGGCAGATGACTTGAGTCCAAGAGTTCAAGATGAGCCTGGGCAATATGATGAAACCCTGTCTCTACAAAAAAATACAAAAATTAGTCAGGTGTGGTGGTGTGTGTCATTACTCCCAGCTACTTGGGAGGCTGAGGCAGGAGGATTGCTCGAGACTGGGGAAGTTGAGGCTGCAGTGAGCCATGATAGTACTACTACACTCCAGGCTGGGCAGCAGAGCGAGACCCTGTCTCAAATAAATAGATAGATAGATAAAACTGATACTACAGAAATACAAAGGAGATTAAGAAACTGTTATGAACAACTATATGCCTACAAATTGGGTAACCTAGAAGTGGTGGATAAATTCCTAGAAACATAAAACCTACCCAGAGTGAATCATGAAGAAACAGAAAATCTGAACAGACCAATGATAAGTAAGCAGATCAAATTAATATTTTAAAATCTCCAATCAAAGAAAAGACCAGGGTTTGATGCCTTCACTTCTGAATTCTACCAAATGTTTAAAGAAATATTAATGTGAGTCCTTCTCAAACCATTTCAACAAATTGAGGAAGAAGGAACACTTCCTAACTTATTTTATGAGGATAGCATTATGCTGGTATCAAAGCCAGACAGGCACAACACAAGAAAAGAAAATCCAGGCCAATATCCCCAATGAACATAGATGCAAAAACACTCAACAAAGTACTAGCAAACTGAACTCAACAGTACATTAAAAGGATTATTCACCATAATCAAGTGAAATTTATCCCTGGGGATGAAGGAGGGTTCAGCACACACAAATCAATAATTGTGAAACAAGACATTAACAGAATGAAGGAAAAAAAAATGTTTATCTCAAGAGATGTAGAAAAAGCTTTTGACAAAATTAAACATCCTCCCATGATAAAAGCTCTTACCAAATTAGACATACAAGGAATGTTCCTCAACAGAATAAAGGCCATATGTGGCAAGCTTAGAACTAATATCACACTCAATAATGAAAATTGAAAGTCTTTCTTATAAGATTAGGAACAAGACAAGGATGCCCACTCTCACCTTTTCTATTCTACATACTACTGGAAGTCCTAGCCAGAGCAGTTAGGCAGGAGAAAGAAATAAAAGGCATCCAAACTGGAAAGGAAGAAGTTAAATTGTCTCTATTTGCAGATGACATGATCTTATATATACAAAAATTTAAAGACTACCTAAACTTAGAACTCATAAACAAATTCAGTAAAGTTGCAGGACACAAAACCAATATACAAAAAAAACTGGTAAGGTTTCTATATACTATCAATGAATTATTTGAAAAGCCAAGAAAATTGTCCCATTTACAATAGCCACAAAAACATGCTTAAAGTAAATTTAACCAAGAAAGTGCAAGATCTGTATCCTGAAAACTACAAAACATTGATGAAGGAAATTGAAGAAGACAGAAATAAATGGAAAAATATCCTGTGTTCATGGATTAGAATAAGTAATATTGTTAAAATGTCCATGCTACTCAAAGTGATATACAGATTCGATGCAATCATATCAAAATCTCAATGACATTTTTTACAAAAATGGAGAAAAAAACGTAAAATTAGGTCTTGGCATTTCTGTGGAAAATCAATGGATTGTGAATATGTGGATTTATTTCTGAGCTCTCTACTCGGTTCCGCTGGTCCATGTGTCTGTTATTAGGCCAGTGGCATGCTGTTTTCATTAAAGTTTTGTAGTACATTTTGAAATCAAGTAGTGTGAATCCTCTGGCTTTGTTCTTTTTGCTCAAGACTGCTTTGGCAATTAGTAATTCTTGATTGCAAGAAATCTGAGAAATACAGAGAAACATAAAGAAAAAAATTTAACATCATTCAAAACTGATGATCAGAGAAAGCATGTTAACATTTGGTGTATCTCCCCCTATTTCCCTGTTCATGCTTAAGAAAAGAAACAATTTTTGGAAATAAGTCTTACATAGTTTGGCATTTTTTTTCTGTTAAACACACACACATATGGAGTATTTTTATACTATATAATATTTTAAAACATATTGTCCTTAGAGTTTGTGTGGCGTTTTAGCATATGACTTTTCCATAATTTAATTCTACATATTGAACATTTATATGTTTTTTTAGTATTTATTTATTTATCTAATTTTATTTTGAGATGGATTCTCACTCTGTCGCCCAGGTTGGAGTGCAGTGGCACAATCTCAGCTCTCTGCAACCTCCCCCTCCTGGGTTCAAGAGATTCTCCTGCTTCAGCCTCCCGAATAGTTGGGATTACAGGTGCGTGCCACCACGCCTGGCTAATTGTTGTATTTTTAGTAGAGACAGGGTTTCTCCATGTTGCCCAGGCTGATCTGAAACTCCTGATCTCAGGTGATCGACCTGCCTCAGCCTTCCAAAGTGCTAAGATTACAGAGGTGAGCCACTGTGCCTGGCCAATGTTGTTTACTTTAAAAAGCTATTATGATGGTATGAATACTTGTCTAGATCATTATGCAGTCTAATTAACTTCTTTTTTCTTTTTTTTCTTTCTTTCTTTTTTTTTTTGAGACAGAGTGTTGCTCTGTGGCCCAGGCTGGAGTACAGTGGCGTGATCTCGGCTCACTGCAAGCTCTGCCTCCCGGGTTCAAGCCATTCTCCTGCCTCAGCCTCCCGAGCAGCTGGGACTACAGGCGCCCGCGACCATGCCAGGCTAATTTTTTGTATTTTTTTTTTTTTTTTTTTTTTTTTTAGTAGAGACGGGTTTTCCTCGTGTTGGCCGGGATGGTCTTGATCTCCTGAACTCGTGATCTGCCCGTCTCGGCCTCCCAAAGTGCTGGGATTACAGGCGTGAGCCACTGCGCCTGGTCAGTCTAATTAACTTCTAAAGATAAATTACTAAAAATCGAATTGCTAGGCCAAAGGGTGTGAACATATTTAAGGTTCTTATCCATAATGCCAGATTGTATCACATGAAGTTTGCATCAATTAATGCCCTCAGCAACAGTGTTAATGTCTTTTTCACCACATCTTGCTCTGTACTGGATGTTTAAGACAAAACAGGGACTAGGGGGAATCCTTCCAATTTGACTGGTAAAAAATATATTTGACAATTAAAATATTATTTTGTTAAGTTCCTGAATTGAATAGGCATGTACAACCTCAATAATCTTTAGGGGAAAAAAAATCTTAGCTTTTTGTTCTTTTGCCAGCTTTCTTTTAAAATAGCTTTTAAAATATTTCTATTATTTAAAAAATAGTATGAAGAACTTAATTGAGCTTAGGTTAAACCTAAAATTGATTTGGGAAGAAATGACATCTTGATGATATTTCATCTTTTCACAAAGGAGCATGTTACCCTTTGCTATTTATTGAAAATTTATATTACTTAGTAAATGTTTTCTTTAGCTAGTCCCTGTATATTTTTAAGGATTATTCCTATGTCTTTTGTGATTTTGGCATTTTAATGAATTGGGACATTTAATGATTTTTGCTGCCATTGAGACTAACATCCTTTTTCCCTTTGAATCATCTAAATTGTAATTTCAAGATTAGGGAGAAACAGTATAATGTAATTAAAAGCTCAGATCCTGTAGCCAGGCTTTCCCATCTGTACCTGAATTCACCTCTTACCACCTGACTTGGGCAAGCTGGCCATGCTGGATACTTCCCTTTCTCCCCTCCAGAGTCCTCTCCCTGCTCTGCATCCTGCTCTGTGTCCCTAAGGTTCCCCTTGCTGGGGCTTCCTTACCTTCTGGCTTCCAGTTAGGTTCAGCCAATGAGGGCATTGGCAGGAAATCAGAGTGGGAGGAAAGTGAGGGAAAAGTACTTGTTTCCAAGATTTCCTCCCTGCTTAATTGGTGCCAGAGGCTGTGTCCTGCCAAAGGCTACAGCTCTTATCAGAAGGCCTCTCCGCATAGCTACCCTTCCGGCCACATTTCCCTGCTGTTGCTAACCTAGGGTGCTACAAGATCCTCTGGGGCTTTTCTAACACATGGCCCATGCCTGGGTAATGTCCCCATTATCCAGCTTGAGTGTGTCATCTGCTTCCCACCAGGATCTTGACTAAAATCAAATAGCACACAGGAATAGAAAAATGACATATCCTTGTCATTTTTCTCGTATCATTGGGAATGACTCTTGGCTGCCATTATGATTATAATTTTGGCAATCAATGTAAGATAGGAATTCTACAGTATGTTCAGGAAGTATAATTCTTGTTGTGATTTTCTGAGTTTTATCAGGAAAGATTGTTGAATTTTATCCTCTGAATTTTCATATATATAGTTTGTTTTTAAATTGGACTTATTAATATGTTACTTTAAATTTTGACGTTTTCTATCAATAAACCATTCTTTCATTCATCCCTGGAATAATCCAAATGAAATTTACTTTGCTAATATTTTATTTCAGATTTCTAAAAATCATCTCAACTGAATGCTAGATATGTTGAGGCCATCTAAAACAACAGACTTAGGAAAATTAATATCCTTAAACTGACCTTTGTTTAAACATGCATTACTTTGAATAACTGGAAATTTTAATAGCCTTTTTTCACCCCAAATTCCTTTTTGTGCTGTTTCCTATAGTTTGTAGTCCAGAAGCAATTGGCTTATGCAAGTGTTAAGAAGGCATATTTGAGGAAGGTGATGTGGTAGTGGAGGAGACAGACCACAGCATAATGTCTAGGAATTATGAGTAAACCAGAGTGAAGAGAGTGTAAAATAACTGTTTTCCTCCTCCCTTTTTTTCTGTATTAAAAAAAACCACTCTGTCTTTTCTATCATGTTTTCTATTGGGTTTAGAACTTAGGACTTAAGTTTATAGCACTTGGTAATTCCAATATTTTATACATGTTATACCATGCAATACCATTTTATTTCAATCATGGAATTTTAATTTTGGTTCCCATGAGTTAATTCCATCACAGCAGGATCCTGAGCACAATATCCCCTAGAGATAAAAATAATCATATTTACTATTTTTATGAGTGATTACACATTTGGTGTCAAGCACTTGAAACACTGAAATCATAACATATAATTACTGAACCATTGGCATAAAGAAACTGACACTATTTTGTTCTGTCCCCAAAGAGTCTGGCATTGAAACAGAAGTAAGACTACAAAGGTTGTATTGGAACATTTAAATGAGATTCTGCTTGATTTCATGTGACTTAATCTAAGGACAGAATCTGCAAATATGAAAACTTACAGGCCGGGCATGGTGGCTCATGCCTTGTAATCCCAGTACTTTGGGAGGCCAAGGTGGGTGGATCACTTGAGGCCAGGAATTTTGAGGTCAGCCAGACCAACATGGTGAAGTACATGTTATCGACTAAAAATACAAAAAATAAATAAATAAATAAATAAATAAATAGCCAGGCTTAGTGGCATGCGCCTGTGGTCTCAGCTACTCAGGAGGCTGAGGCAGGAGAATCGCTTGAACCCCGGAGTCAGAGGTTGCAGTGAGCAGAGATTCCGCCACTGCCCTTCAGCTTCAGTGACAGGGCAAGACTCTGTCAAAAAAAAGAGAGAGAGAAAGAAAGAAAGAAAGAAAAAGAAAGAGAGAGAGAGAGAGAGAGGGAGAGAGAGAGAGAAAGAAAGGAAGGAAGGAAGGAAGAAAGAAAGGAAGAAAGGAAGAAAGAAAGAAAAACTTTCACCCACAATTTTGTCAGGCAGTATCTAGTAATGACAAAATATTTCTATTTGTAATAAAAGAGTTACAAATAACAAAGAAGAATTAGAATTTGTCTGGAGAAGAGGCAGGTTGCTAAATTGCATAGTGGAGAGTTTCCTTTTTGATGTGTTTTCTTATTTATCATCCTTTGTCAATTCCCACTCCCTAGCTAAGGATATTCCCTTACTCTGAACCCACTGGCATGTGAGAATTCCATTCCCACAATAAACTTGCTTTATGGGCTCTCTTTTCTAGTATTCTTTTGTGGTTTAGAACTGCAAAATCAAGTGTGAGAACATACAATATCTAGTAAAAGCCAGCATTACTGAATGAACTCATTAAAGCCAAGGGGGAATTGCAAACTCCAAAAATTAAAACATCCGAACATCTGTTAAAACTCAATCTGTGTTTCTTCTTTGAGAAAAATAATAAATCTGATCAACTCTCAGTATAACATCTGAAAAGAATAAACAAAGAAGCTAGATAAGTAAAATTAATTTGGCAGATGGTTCGATAAGTTAGGAACTGAGACAATTCTTGCAAAGTTTCTGTAATTTCTTTTGAAAAGTAAATGTAAAGCAGGAAAATTCCCAAGCAACAATAAAATGAAACTGAGGAATTACATTTGCCAACAGTATAAGAGATAGAAAATGAATAAAAACAACTGAATTATGTGTGAAGAAAGGAAAGTCAACTGGCATGTATTTTATCAGCACATATTTTATCAGAAAAGTTAAAAGTTGTTTTAAATTTTATTTAAAGTTGTCTACTTAAGCCTAATTTCTTATGAAGTACTTTTTCCTTCTCTAAGAAGAGGCCTTACCCTGACTTGATCATTACACATTGTATGCATCTAACATGTATGCCATAAATATGTAGAACTATAAACTATAGTGTATCAAAAAATAGGCCTTATGAAGTTGTTTTTCATTCTTCCCTCTTTTCTTATTTGTATGCTTTCACAATTGGCTTTGTCTCACAATGGCAAAATAAAATGTTTGTAGTATTTGTGAAAAAGTCAAGTTTCTATAGAATATGTGTCATATACTTGCAAAAGGCATCACATATTTCAGTGTTGCTGTAAGTATTACAGTTAGGCCAGGTGCAGTGCCTCACGCTTATAATCTTAGCACTTCAGGAAGCCAAGGCAGGAGGATTGCTTGAGCACAGGAGATCGAGACCATCCTGGGCACCATAGTGAGAACTCATCTCTATAAAAAATTACCCAGGCATGGAGGCACATGCCTGTAGTCCTAGCTACTTGGGTGACTGAGGTGGCAGAATCACTTAAATCCAGCAGGTGGGGGATTCAGTGAGCCATTATCATGCCACTGCATGCCAGCCTGGGTGACAGAGCAAGACCTTGTCTCAAAAAGAAAAAAATAGTACTCTTACTGTCTAAGAATAGACAAATTCTCAACTCTCCTATTATAATTATTTGTCCTTGTTCTCTCTATAGCCTCCAAATTAAGGTGTGATTTCTGTCCCTTGCCCTAGAAATTCTTAATATCTTCATGTGTTAGCAAATTTAAAAAATAAAAAGAAAAATTCATTATCAGTTTACATGCTTTATGTTAGGGAATATAATTTTATTACTGAAGCCACTGTTTCCTTAAGTTACCTCAGTGTAGGTGTCAAATGGTATCAAATACACCTACATGACTGGGCTCCACAAACTGGGATCCTGAAACGTCAGCTCCACACCCATCCCATCCTCATCACTGTACTTTCACCTCAAGCAGAACACTCAAGGGAGAAGAGATGCTCACAAAATTCTCCTTGACCTTTGATTTTGTTCTCCATATCAGATGTTGCAAATAATACTGTTTCAAGCCATCTGGTTTTTGAGCTCCCAGGTATAGATGTATCAAGTATGTCTGGTATTTTTGTGGAAACCATCTGGAAACATAAATACAAAGGCCTGCTTCAATGTATGAGAGACAGCTCTCCGTGTGGACACCTCCACCCCATTCACTTTTACGCAAATGCTATTTCCATGTCTGCTGCCCTTTCAGTTGCAAGTTCCAATGTCATCTACACTGCTGTCTTTTAGGCATCAAGACTCTGAGCTGGGATTGAGATTGAACTCCTAGGATTATTTCCGTGTTCCCTCACTCACATCTTCTCTTCCACGGGTCCCCTTTTGCCTTCTTTGTCTCTTTTTGCTCCTCCCTCCCCTGTCATCCCAGCTCCAGTTGCCCCCAGCCTCCTTCTAGACAATTTCACTTCCTTGTCAAGGTTTTCCCTGACCTTGTTTTAGTTTGGGAAAGCAAGTAATAGAGATGATGCTGTCTTTAGATACATGGTATTTGCATGTGTAGCATTTTAAAAGGTGATATTCTATGTAATCATTTTTGTGTGTGAGATGGAGTCTTGCTCTGTTGCCCAGGCTAGAGTGCAGTGCCGGGATCTTGGCTCACTGCAAGCTCCGCCTCCTGCCTTCACACCATTCTCCTGCCTCAGCCTCCCCAGTAACTGGGACTACAGGCGCCCATCACTACTCCTGGCTATTTTTTTTTTTTGTATTTTTGTTGGAGACAGGGTTTCACTGTGTTAACCAGGATGGTCTGGATCTCCTGACCTCGTGATCCGCCCGCCTCAGCCTCCCAAAGTGCTGGGATTACAGGTGTGAGTCACCGCGCCCGGCCAATCATTTCTTTAAAAATTTAATTTTTTTAAAAAAGTCAAAAGTTTGTTTACATGAACATGGTAAAAACCAAAACGGTGCAAAAAGGTTATAAAATTAAAAGTGCATTTTCCTTTCACCTTTGGTTCCTATTCATGTGATTGTTCATCTCGGAGGAAACTCCTGCTCTTGGTCCTATGTACCTTTCTAAGAAGATATACATATTTAAACAAGTGTTTATGATCATTTTGCATAAATGCTAATGTGCTTTATACACTCTTTTTTATCTTGCTTTTTGGTTGATGAAATAATCAATTTCCACTTTATCTTTCTGTGTATTTTTTCTTCTATTTTTAAAATTTATTTTTTCAATTTTTTTGTTCATTTTTCTATTCCTTTCATAGGTATGGATACCTTTCTGTTTATTATCTTTTCGTATTGGTTAGAGATTCCAGTATAATATGGAATAGCACTGGGAACATTTTCACTTTTCCTGATTTACAGTGGCTGCTTTATTAAGTATGATGTTTACCATACTTTAAAAATAATATCCTCTATTAGATTGAGGAAGTCTATTCTTAGGTTGCTGTGAATTTTTATTGTGAATAAAATATGTAAAAAGTGTAAAACTTTATGATGATATTTTAAATCAATAGAGATAATTATGTGATAATTTTCTCATTTCAAGGCATACCTCAAAGGTATTGTAGACTCTGTACCAGACTCAATAAAGTGAATCATACAATTTTTTTTTGTTTCCCAGTGCATATGCAAGCTATGTTTATACTATACCATAGTCCATTAATTTTACAATAGAATTATGTCTAAGTAAACAATGAACATACTTAATTAAAGAGTATTTAATTGCTAAAAATATTAACAATCATCTGAACCTTCGGTGAGTCATCATCTTTTTGCTGACAGTGGGTCTTGCCTCTGTGTTGATTGCTGCTGACTGATCAGGGTGGTAGTTGCTGAAGGTTGGGATGGCTGTGTGGATTTTTGCAAAGACAACAATGAAGTTTGCTTGCATCAGTTGACTCTTGCTTTCACAAAAGACTTCTCTGTAGCATGCAATGCCCTTTGATAGAATTTAACCCGCAGTACAACTTCTTTCAAAACTGGAATCAATCCTCTCAAATCCTGCTGATATTTTATCAATTAAGTTTATATAATATGCCAAGTCCTTTGCTTTCACTTCAACAATGCTCATAGCATCTTCACCAGGAGTAGATTCCAACTCAAGAAATCATTTTCTTTGCTCTTCCATGGGAAGCAACTCCTCATCAATTCAACACTCATCTTGAGATTGTAGCAATTCAGGCATATCTTCAGACTCCACTTCTAATTCTAGTCCTTTTGCTACTTCCACCGTGTCTGGAGTTGCTTCCTTTACTGAAGTCTTGAACCTGTCAAAATCATCATAAGAGTTGTAATCAACTTCTTCCAAACTCCTGTTATGTTGATATTTTGGCTTCCACACATGAAATACAATTGTTCTTAATGGTGTCTAGATTGGTGAATCCTTTTCAGAGATATTCCATTTACTTTGCCCTAAACCAGCAGAGGAACCATTATCTATGGCACCTATAGCCTTATGAAATGTATTTTTTATATAATGATACTGGAAAGTCAAAATTACTCCTTGAACCATGGGCTGCAGAAAGAATGTTGTATTAGCAGGCATGAAAACAACATTCATCTCCTTATACATCTCTATCAGAGCTCTTTGGTGACCAGGTGCATTGTCAGTGAGCAGTAATATTTTCAAATTTTGAAAGAAATCTTTTTTTTTCTAAGGAGTAAATCTCAAGAGTGGGTTAAATGGATTAAATGAAACTACACTGTAAATAAAGGTGTTGTCATCCAGGCTTTCTTGTTCCATTTATAGAGAATAAGGGCAGGGTAGATTGAGTATGATTCTTAAGGATCCTAAGATTCTCAAAATCCTAGGATCCTTAAGAATTAGCATTGGCTTCAATTTAGAGTCACCAGATATATTAGTCCCTAATAAGAGAGTCAACCTGTTCTTCGAAGCTTTGAAACCAGGCATTGACTTCTCTTCTGTAGCTATGAAAGTCCTTGATGGCTTCTTATTTCAACATAAAGCTGTTTCATCTACATTAAAAATCTGTTGTTTAGTGCTGCCACATTTATTAATGATCTTGGCTGGGTCTTCTGGATAACTTGCTGAAGCCTCTACATTAGTACTTGCTGCTTCACCTTGCACTTTTATATTACACAGATGGCTTCTTTCCTTAAACCTCATGTACCAGCCTCTGCTAGCTTCTAAGGGATCTGCCTGCCTTTTTTTCCTGCAGCTTCCTTACCTCTTTCAACCTTCATAGAATTGAAGAGTTAGAGTCTTGCTCTGAATTAGGCTTTGGCTTAACAGAATGTTATGGCTGTTGTGATCCTCTATCCAGAACACTGAAATTGTTTCCATATCAGCTATAAGGCTATTTTGTTTTCTTATCATTTGTCATTTGTATGTTCACTGGAGCACTGGAGTAGCACTTTTTTTCTTTTTCTTTCTTTCTTTCTTTTTTTTTTTTTTTTTTGAAATGGAGTTTCACTCTTGTTGCCCAGGCTGGAGTGCAACAGTGCGATCTAGGGTCACTGCAACCTCTGCCTCCTGGGTTCAAGCGATTCTCCTGCCTCAGCCTCCCAAGTAGCTGGGACTATAGGCATGTGCCATCACACCCAGCTAATTTTGTATTTTTAGTAGAGACAGAATTTCACCACGTTTATCAGGCTGCTCTTGAATTCCTGACCTCAGGTAATCTACCCGCCTTGACCTCCCAAAGTGCTGAGATTACAGGTGTGAGCCACCACACTCACCTGGAATAGCACTTTTAATTTCTTTCCTTTTTTTCCCTCTCCAATCTCTCTCTCTTTTTTTCTTTTTTCTTTTTCTTTTTCTTTTTTTTTTTTTTTGTTTTGTTTTTTTGAGAAAGAGTCTTGCTCTGTTTCCCAGGCTGGAGTACAGTAGTATGATCTCAGCTCACTGCAACCTCTGCCTCCTGGACTCAGGTGATCCTCTTACCTCAGCCTCCCATTTAGATGGGACTACAGGTTCATGCCACCACACCCAGCTAGTTTTTTGTATTTTTAGTAGAGACAGTGTTTTGCCATGTTGCCCAGGCTGGTCTCAAACTCCTGGGCTCAAGGGATCTGCCTGCCTCAACTCCCACAGTGCTGGGATTATACCTGTGAGCCAGCGCACCTGGACTAATTTCTTTCGAGAACTTTTCCTTTGCATTCAGAACTTGGCTGTTGGGTACATAAGGCCTAGCCTTCCGCCTATCTATGCTTTTGACATACCTTCCTCTCTAGGCTTAGTCATTTCTAGCTTATGATTTAAAGTGTAAGACATTCAAATCTTCCTTTCACATAAATACGTAGAGGCCGTTCTAGGATTATGGAATGGCCTAATTTCAATATTGTTATGTCTGAGAGAATAGGGAGGCCAGAGGAAGGGGAGAGAAAGGGGGAACTGCCAATCAGTGGAAGGGGAGAGGAAAGGGGGAACTGCCAATCAGTGGAGCAGTCCAAACGCAGACACACCATTTATTTATGCAGTTTGCCCTCTTATATGGGCATGGTTCATGGCATCCCAAAACAATTAACAATAGTAACATCAAAGATCACTGACCACACATCACTAAAACACATATGATATTAATAAAAGTTTGAAACATTGTGAGAATTACCAAAATGTGATACAGAGACATGAAGTGAGCATATGCTTTTGAAAAAATGGCCCCAATAGACTTGGATTGACACTGTGTTGCCACAAACCTTTAGTTTGTAACAAAATACTATTGTCTGTCAAGTGCCATAAAGCTAAACACAATAAAGTTAGGTATTCCTATTCACCATTAATAAGCCTATATAGTAAATCGTATCTGTTGATTTTCTAATGTTATCTTTGCTTGCTGAAATAGACCCTACTTGATGATGATATATTACCATTATTATGTGAATACACTATTGAATCCTATTTACTTTTCTATTGGTGTTTTTACATCTGTATTTATAAGTGAAGTTAGCTTATAATTTTATTTTATAATGGTTGTCTGTTTTATATACTAGTCCTATAAAAGGAATTAGGTAGCTTTTATGTGCTTTTTCCTTCTTTCTTTAAATTTTTTAAAATTCTGAAATAGTTTTTATAAAATAGTGAGTTTATTAGTCCATTCTCACACTGCTATAAAGATACTACCCAAGACTGGGTAACTTATAAAGGAAACTAGTTTAATTGACTCACATTTCTGCATGTCTGGGGAGTACTCAGGAAACTTACAATCATGGCAGAAGGCAAAGGAGTAGCAAAGGCCCTTCTGGCAGGCAATAGAAAGAATGAACAAGTAAAGAGGGAAGAGCCCCTTATAAAACCATCAGATCTCATGAGAACTCACTCACCATCATGAGGACAACATGGGAAAAACTGGCGCCATGATCCACTCACCTCCCAGCAGGTCTCTCCCTTGACCCATGGAGATTACAGTACAAGATGAGATTTGGGTGGGGACACAAAGCCTAACCGTATCAGTGAGTATCATGCCCTGATACTTGGTAGGAGTGAGAGAATTTGACTGTTATTACATTGATTATTTGTTATTGTTATTGAGGTTTCCTAAATTTCTTTCTTCTTTTTTTTTTTAGGTTTTGGCAGCTTCCTTTAATATTTTCAAAAAGTAAAGCAATATATTTATTATATATTTTTATATTTTATTAATTACACCCAGCATAGAACAAATGAACTCTTATTTTACATACATTTCTTACAATTGTACCACAATTGTACTTAGCCCCTAACAGAATAAAAGTAGTGTGGCTACAGAAGTAGGCAAACCAGCAGGAGGAAATGTGTCCAAAACTCTTAGTAAATGAGAAAATAGGGAAACTTTTTTTTTTTTTTTGAATTTTGTATATTTTTATTGCATTTAAAATTGCTATTCTGTAATATTGGGAAATCAAGTGGCTTATCATGTATATCATGTACTTATTTCTTAAGTCAACATAATTTGTTTTAAAAAACACTTTCCATGATTTTTGCAAGTACATTGACATAAAATTGTTCATTGTTCTGTAGTTGCACACTATGAAAATTTTTTGCTTTTGCAAACGTTTTTCTTGGTTAACTTTACTAATTTTTTGTTGCATTGGCTTTTATTAATAAATTAATATATGTTTACTTGTATATTCATTATTAGTTAATTAATCTTTGCTCTGTTCCTTGTAGTACCTTTCTTATATTTTCCATAGTTTTCCTTTCTAGTTCTTATCAGGGTTTTTCTTCTATTTTTTTCTGTATAGTTTTTAATTTCCATTTTAACATATATGTGATTTGCGGATGAGATTTATAGTTTCTAGACAGTATGTTTGACATTTAAAAATTATTTATCATTTAATTGTAATAATGACCACATGCTTTTTTCTACCCAGCTTCTCCATTAATATTTTTCACTTTGTATTTTACTGCCCCCATAATATTTTCATTTTATAGTAAATAATTATCTTTTTCATGTATTTTCTCTATTATTTTAGAGCTTTAATTTTGTGATTTTTACATCTATTTCAAAATTCAAAATGTACAAGAGGGTCTATGGTAAATTTCTCTATCATTCTTTTAGCTCTTCAGTTCCCTTCTCCTCTAGAGGTCCCAATCTTGTCAATTTCTTGAATAGAAGGAGGTAGTTAAGCAAGAAAATACGTTCCAATAAAACTCCCAAACACATGTCAATATGAGCAGAGAAAGACTCTATGTGCAGTTAATAACGCCCAACTTGTAGGGATGTCAAGATTAACTGAGACATTAAAGCACTTATGATCACTGGGACACGATAAATGCTCAGCCAACTGGAAAACTATAAACATACTTGTGTTTATTATTTATTAATGCCATTTGAGGCTGGATAGTAACTAAGAATACAGACTTACTTATGGAAATTCATTTATTTAATTAATAAAACAAATAGATATTACAATAAAATAAATAAAAAATAAGATACTCTCGGATTAGAGTCCCTCTGTTGCCATTTTTTAACTGTGTGATGTTGGACAAGTCATTTTAACCTCTAGAATTTTCAGATTTACCTCCTTATGATACAGGCCTCATAATCATACTTAACTATTAGAATATTGTCAATTAAATGAAATAATGGATGTAAAGAATGTATACATCTAAATCATAGTATTGTCTAGAATATAATAAGCACTCAATATGTATATTATTATTATCTTATTGTGGTAGTAATTAAGGAAATAATTTTAAAATTGTATTTCTTTGGGAGGGACAGTAATTGATTCAGTTTAGACTGGAAAGATAGATTGGATGTAGACAAGGAATTTTAAAAATTGACAGGAATGTGACTCTCCTAGCCTTAGGCCATAGGAATATTTATATTAAATTAGTTTATTGGGTGTTATTACACTTTAAAAATGTAAAATATGTTTGTGTCCATTTTACAGAAAAAGAAAATAGAGCTACCTAAATAATAGATGGTCAATCTATGGGTTCCTAGGGTACCTCAGAGATCAAGGGACTCACAGCCATGTTACTACATTCTGCCTTATGTAACTTTCTCTTTCTCCTCAACACCAGCTCCAGGCAAGACCACAGATTTAATTTAAGCATATAACGGATGGGAGAAGGCAAGAGTAGGTGGGGAAGACTGATCTGGGTAGGAGGTAGGCTGATTGCCAGATTCCCCAGGGTGATACGGAAAGCTTTTTATTAAAATTTAGTAAAAAGTCTTACTCCAAAAATGTTCCCGTAAATAAATACAAATGTTGGTTCTTGTTGAAAAATGCAAATCAGATGGTTTCAATGCTTTAAACCTTACTTGGAATACCTTAAATAACAAGCACAAACATGTACGTGTGTACATATATACATTTAAATGTATACCAAATTAGGCACATAGAAAATGTATTAGAAAATCTATTATAATAGAACCCCCCAGCATCCTGACATCATGCCGAAATGCAAATCAAATAATGCAACCCTGGAAGCGCTGCAGGAACTTTCATCACCACAGCAAGTATTCATTAGACCTTTCTTTAGGTTGTATTTAAACAATTGCAGCCAAAGGCAGACAGAAATAAACATCTGGTCTGTCTGGCTGTATCATTCCTATTCCAAAATATTAATCTTCTACTTAGAGGACATCAAAACAAACTTGGACAGATTAAATATGCCAGTATCTGATCCAAAGTCTGACTGTTCTATATGAAGTAGAACTGATCTGATGTTTTTTTCTCGACTGCTGAAGCACATATTACAAGGCTTTCTTAGAACTAGGATGTTGGGGTAAACTATAGGGACCTGGTGGTTGAGTTGAACTAAGATTGTCCCTTCCTCATAAAACATCTGTAGAACATTTGGATATTACTTGATTGGCAGGTGATAAACATATATAATTTGCTTTATTAAAGCTTTCCTGACAAAATCAAAATATTTTCTGAGCTATGATGGCCAATTCGTTTCTAAATAATGAATTCCTGGGAAACAAAGACTGTATTCTTAGACTATTGGCTGGTCTATCAAATTGCAAACTTTTCCAAATACAATGTAGATTGAGGACAGATTTCATATTTGAATTATAAATCATCATTGAATATTTTTACGGATAAGTAAAGAGAATGTCAACAGTAACAATAACTATAATGATTATCATTATTATGTGCCCTGTAATTCACACATATCTTATCATAAAAAATACATATATATTACAAAAATACATTATAAAATATAATAAGCCCCTCAAGTAGTTTCATCATTAAGTGACTTGGAGGTGGTTGGAGAGTTAAGTAGTGGCTAAGATGGGACTTAATAGCAGTTTCCATGTTCTGCCTTAAAAAAATTCTGGGTATGGTGGCTCATACCTATAGTCCCAGCATGATGGGAGGCCAAGGCAGGAGGCTCATGTGAGGCCAGGAGTTTGAGACTATCCTGGGCAACATTGTGAAACCCTGTTTCTACAAAAAATAAAAAACAATTACCTGGGTGTAGTGTGCACATTTGTAGTCCCAGCTACTCAGGGGCTGAGGTGAGATGATTGCTTGAACTCAGGAGTTTGAGGCTATAGTGAGCCATGATTGGGCCACTGCACTCCAGCCAGAGCAAAACCCTTTCTGGAAAAAAAAAAAAAAAAAAAAAAAAAAGAATAAATAGAAGAAGAAGAAGGAGGAGAAGGAGAAGGAGAAGTGGTGGTGGTGGAGGAGGAGGAGGACCCCTTTTTCTTTTTTTTTTTTTTTAATTATTATACTTTAAGTTCTAGGGTACATGTGCATAACGTGCAGGTTTGTTACATATGTATACTTGTGTCATGTTGGTGTGCTGCACCCATCAACTTGTCAGCACCCATCAACTCGTCATTTACATCAGGTATAACTCCCAATGCAATCCCTCCCCCCTCCCCCCTCCCCATGATAGGCCCCAGTGTATGATGTTCCCCTTCCCGAGTCCAAGTGATCTCATTGTTCAGTTCCCACCTATGAGTGAGAACATGCGGTGTTTGGTTTTCTGTTCTTGTGATAGTTTGCTGAGAATGATGGTTTCCAGCTGCATCCATGTCCCCACAAAGGACACAAACTCATCCTTTTTTATGGCTGCATAGTATTCCATCGTGTATATGGACCTCTTTTTCTAATTGGGAAATGATGATTTATATTTTAAAATTAAATGAAGTACTTAATAAAATGTCATGTTATGACCCATAGACAACTTTTGAAAGCTCAGAATGAGGTGCAAATAACTTCAAATCTACTAAATAGTTTATGTAATTCTTTCACAATTTGACTTTGGTTCAGAGTGTTCCAGTGAAGCACCTGAATAACTTCGTAGAAACTCTCATTGCCACAAATGGAAAAAATAGTCCTGCATATTTTAATAGTTATTATGTAAGTGAAAGATTACATGATTAATTTATAAATAAACACTATTCATTTACGAGTAGATGAACTATGAATAGCTAAACCACACTGTGCTTGGTGTAGGTGGTAGGGATGAATAAGGTAACTTGTCTGCCCTCAAAGACTACATTGTAGTAAAATGAAGTGGGACTGAAGATGCTCACTTATGCCCAGGAGCTAGGTATATATGGATGGAGGATGCACTTAGAGATCTTATGATGCCTTTGGCACTGGAGTCTGTAAAAGTTTTCGTGAATGCTAAAGCTGGATTTAACATTTACTAGGTTAACAGTAGAAGCAGCAGCATGCCAGGGCTGCCAACAGGCAGGTAACTAACACTGGAGGAAGTTCATGATCTCAAAAAGCACCTCTGGATATAAACTTGAAAAATAATGACAAGAGGAGAAGAGAGCTATACGAGTTCAGGGACAAATCAAAGGACAGAAATCAAACCCATGGTGGAGCTGTTGGCAATTCTAATCTCTCAGTGGGCACAGAAAAAAATCAGAGGTTGGAGGTTCTGGGACAAAGACTCAGAAATTAGATGGGTGGTGGTATGCTATGTTAGGTGCACTTGTGGTATCCTATCAGGAACATGGATTTATTGTGTTATTATAATATATGATACATATTGTAATTACTATCATTCAAAGGAAACTGGAGCCAAGAAATCACCATGGAGATGTCTCCAGACTGTTTGCAGATAGTGCAAACTCAGCTGACCAACTTAGCTACAAATCATGCCCCCTTCTCTCACCAGGCATCCTGAGGGCCAGAGGCACTCAACATACACAGGAGACACTAGCCTAGTCATTTTCAACCCTAACTTCACCTAAGTGTCACCTGGGGGAACTTTAGACACATACCAATATAAAGGTCTATTCCCCAGAGATTCTGAGTTTGGGATGGGGCCTAGGCATTGGCAGTTTTATAAAAATAAATAAATTTTATTTTTTAAGAGCAGTTTTAGGTTCATAGCCAGATCGAGTGGAAGAAACAGAGCATTCCCATATATCCCCTGTCCCCACACATGCACAGCCTTCCCCTCTGTCAACATCCTGCACCCATAGTACATTTGTTATGATCAATAAACCTACATTGACATACCATTATCACTTGAGGTCCATAGTTTATATGAAGGCTCACTCTTGGTAATGTATATTCTATGGGTTTGGACAAATGTATAATAACATAAATTCACTATCATAGTATTGTACCAATTGGCAGTATTTATTTATTTATTTATTTATTTTTGAGATGGCGTTTTGCTCTTGTCCCCCAGGCTGGAGTGCAGTGGCATGATCTCGGTTCCCTGCAACCTCTGCTTCCTGGGTTCAAGTGATTCTCCTGTCTCAGCCTCCTGAGTAGCTAGGATTACAGGTGTGTGCTACCATGCCAGGCTAATTTTGGTATTTTTAGTAGAGATTGGGTTTCACCATGTTGATCAGGCTGGTCTCGAACTCCTGACCTCAAGTGATCTGCCTGCCTTGGCCTCCCAAAGTGCTACGATTACAGGTGTGAGCCACTACGCCTGGCCAGATTGGCAGTTTTTAAAAAGGCTCCCTTGGTGAACCACTGCACCAGCAGCAAGGAGCCACAGAGGCATGGTATCCAGAAGTTGCTCTACGATACTGCCCATAAAATTACCCCAGATCCCTCACCCCCCAGGAACTTTCATATTTAGACAAAAGCAAAAGAATATTTCTGAAACTCTGCTGATGAGTAGAGAAAACACTAACTTACTACAAAGATGTCACTGTTTGTGGGCAGGAATGGGGGCAACCTACAGAGGCTGAAATGTTCCCAACAGCTTCAGGGCCAGAACTTGGCTGGAAATAACGTATTAATAACACACTTCCATTATGTGTCATAATGGGAGGAGAGGATGCCTGGGACTCAAGACAGATTTAGTTTAGAACCCTAAGTTTGTCAAGACTATTACCTTGAACAAAGCATCTGAATTCTCCATTTCTCAAAATCTGAAGCTCAGATTTTTTTTTTCTTTTTTTTTGTGACAGGGTCTCGCTCTGTTGCCCAGGCTGGAGTGCAGTGGGGCTATCTATCTTGGCTCACTGCAAGCTCCGCCTCCTGAGTTCAGGCTATTCTGCCTCAGCCTCCTGAGTAGCTGGGACTATAGGCATGTGCCACCACACCAGGCTAATTTTTGTATTTTTAGTAGAGATGAGCTTTCACCGTGTTAGTCAGGATGGTCTCGACCTCCTGACCTCGTGATCTACCCGCCTCAGCTTCCCAATGCAGAGATTACAGGTATGAGCCACTGCGCCCAGCTCAGATTCTTTACCTGAGAAATAGAGATGGTAGTAGCTAACTTGAAGGGTCATTATAAGAATCAAAGTCCTTATATCCAGCTTAGCATATTCCTAGCATTTTATGGGTGATATATAAATGGACTGTATTGTAATAATTAGTAGTAATAACAAAAGAAGAGTATGTAAAGAGGTTTTTTTAGTGGTGTAATATAGACCAAAAAATAGTGAGAATTCAAAGGTAGAGAAAGCCCTGGTAATAGAGTGGGCAGGAAAGGCTTCTTAGGATTTTTAATAATGTATATAACTTTGTATGGAGAAATGAGGGCGAGAAGGACACGGCTGACTCGTGTGTTTGGAGAAGACATGAAATGGAGAGATGTGCCACGTCTAGCTGGCTTTAAATAAGGTCAGAGAGAAGGAAGTTGGGTCATATTTGAGTAGGGCAGTCTTGAGCATTAACAAAAGGAGTTTGCAACATGAGCAAGGACACTGAGAAAATACCATATTATCAACAGGGAATATACAGATCATATCCAGGGGGCCCTCAGGTGACAGTAGAGGTGACCATCTCATAGATCTGCAATTCATGCAAAAGGCTTCTATCCCCTTTATTTTCTCCCCAATTTGTTAGAAATACCATCTCTCATAGGCATCTTGGAGAAGAAGAGACATCTGGTTTTGCATAAGAGTAAATTAAATGATTTGTGAAAATCTGTTATCAACAAAAAGTACATTTCTTCATCATACGCAACAAAGATAACAAAAATGACTTCATGACAAATCCTTATTCTCTAAAAGAAAATGTTACTTGTATGTATATTTATGTTACCAAAAGCTACTGAAATAAGTTAGCTGATGCAAAGAAAGAATTTTGTGTGACTAGTGAATTAAAGAGCTGAGAATAAAAATACGAACCTAGGATACTATTATTTTTAAATATCTTTTAGAATTAGGTGTGCTTCATTACCAGTAGGTGTCACTGCAGGCATTAAACACAGTCTGTTTCTAGGGAAATTTGTCCCATAAATGTTGGTGTAATTTAATTGGTATAACATAGTTATGATAGGCATATAAAGGATATTTATTCTGAAAAGCAATATATTTTATCATGGTCATGAACTTGTAAAAACATTGGCTTAAGGAAGCTAAAGTGTATGCTTTAAATGGGCTTACTTAATACAATATACAGTATAAGTAATAGTCTCTTATGAGGTTTTAAATATATACAGTGGGTTTTCCTGGATAAGATAAGGTTTGCTTTTTAGAGTTATTCCGTAGAATCTGATTTACAGGACTAATTTAATGAGAATTCATAGATTCAATTGCTACCTTCTAAATCTTCGCAAAATTGACGTTTTTTCCTTATATGCTACGTTCTTGTAAGTTTTGTTAGAGAAGGGAAGGAAATTAAGAACTTTAACTGGAATTACAGTAGATACCCTCTTTTGAGTTTCTCTGGCCTTTTAAACATACAGTATTCAGTATCAGGAAGTTAAATTCACTAAGCTCTTTTAGAGAAAAACAATTTAGTGGCATCCTAGCATCTTACACAGAGAAATATTGGCCATTGAAAAATAGTGATCTTGGTTCCCTTTCTGCTGTGGTTTTAGAATTGATTCATTTGTGCAATCCTGCTGGCATTGCTGAGTTGAACTTTTGAACAGAGTATTCTCAATAGAAACACTTGCACTTTAAAATTGATTTTCCTGTTGCAGGTGTTGGTGGTTCTTATTTATGCATAATTTAAGGGCTAGGTGTGTGGAAGTGCCCCTAGCGACTCTATCATTGGTTCCATTTTACAAATTGAAACTGATAGTGGTGGTTGTGGCACTTTTCAAGGGTGACTTGAGGGCAATCTAATTTACCTAGCTGTTCAAAGGTGAACTCAATATTTTCAATCGTAAATTAAAAATCTACTCCAGTTTTCAAATCAGAAACAGCATAAATTACATATCTGCAGGCCATAAGTGTTCTCTGCCCTGGCTTAACTCCATTGATTTTACCAGGATAGACGTTTCTAGACACTCTGTGTTTTAACATGTCCCTGTAACATCTAAAGTATTTTAGGAACACCATATTGCTTTCTTTTCTATGTATACCAACAGGAATTTTGTGAGCCCTCGGCATTTGCCTCTCTGTGTAGACCCATCTATGAGAATCTTTTCAACCTGTTAGATTCCTGGGCTAGCATAATTTGAACAGGATTTCCCTGAAAGATATAATATTATGCACTAAAAATCTACATCATTGGAAAATACTTAGCACTATCAAATATGTGTACCTTCTAAACATATAACAATATGCTGTGTTAATTATAACATATAGACACTGCTCTCTAAGAAGCCTACAATTTAAACCTACATTATAGATCTTATAATGGAGGTACAACTGATGGACAAAAATGCATGTCAACCAACTGCATGACACACACATCATTGTGTGCATAGTGTTTAGAGTAGCACTCATATGTAAAGTTTGAAGCACAGTCATTGTCAAGTCCCATCTTCCAGATATCCTAAAACTTACACCTGTATTAAATTGGACTTTATAAATTAATATACTTCAATCACATAATTGTGGCAACTGATACTACTCTTTTTACTTTAATTCATTTTGTTGGAATGCCTTTGGCTTTTATTGAGAGACAGCATTGGAAATAGTTTTTTAGAAATTTAATGTGTTGAAAGTAAGGATGTTGTTAAGAATAATTATGTTTCATGGCGCTTCAGCCTTCAGTCTTCACATCAATACTGGCTGGCTTCTCCTGAGCTCTTTATAATTATTTGTATTTAGTTTTATACACACTGACATATTTAATAACCAGATTTCTCTCTTCCCCCCACATCCCCAAACTTTGGCTCTTAAGAAAGCATAGAACCCAAACTATGGTCCTACAGCAAGTAATGGTTTTTATGGTTTACATTTTTATAATAACCTCATTACTAAGAAACCATGGTTTGTTTTCATCTTTCTCACTTACTTTTACTCCCATATTGCTTTGTGTTATGTATTCTTTTAGGCTCTAGGACTTTGGAGGACAATTTGAGGAGGAGTATAAAGTAAAATACAACCAAAATAAATAGAACAGAATTTCAGGAAAGACCCATATTATACTTAAAATTCACATAGCTAACCATATCCAAACACCTCTAGTTTACAGTAAAGGTATGAGAAGGAAAAATAAGCAACACTGAGATCCCACCACAATACTTACATTTTTATTCTGTGTAACTTATACTAAGAATTGAGTTTGTTGGTCTTCTGGGGTGGTGACATTCATATAGTAATTATATTTTTCTAGGTAATTTGAAAGACATGGTCTTAGGAACTTTTTGATTTGAAGCAAGAGAGTCTGTTCAACTAGAAAGGAAACTCTTTAAGGTGAGAAATAATAATCCATCGTTAGTGTCCCAGAATAGACATAGATATCTTAAATTATTATGAGGCCAATGAACAAAAATAAATGATGAATGTGATGGGAATTCAGAGCACCTTTGTTTTCTGATTTGGGTTTTATTATTTATTTATTTATTTATTTTGACAGTCTCACTCTTGTTGCCCAGGCTGGAGTGCAGTGGCGCAATCTCAGCTCACTGCAACGTCTGCCTCCTGGGTTCAAGCAACTCTCCCACCTCAGCCTCCTGATTAGCTGGGACTACAGGCCCATGCCACCATGCCTGGCTAATTTTTGTATTTTTTGGTAGAGATGGGGTTTCGCCATGTTGGCCAAGCTGGTCTTGAACTCCTGACCTCAAGTAATCCACCCACCTCAGCCTCCCAAAGTGCTGGTGTGAGCCAGCATCTTTGAATTATAAAACAAAGAATATTGAGCCAGAAAGGAGTTGCCTTTCTAGGCTCAGAATATGTCTTGCGGGTGGATGAGGAGAAGCAGCTGAATAGACGAGATGAAGGTTGGTTTGGGTGGAGGAGAATGACTAGACAGAGTTCAACTAGGGAAGAATGACTCATTGAGGACTTTTTCAGCATTATGGTTTTGCTATTTGATTTTGGACTCAGAGTATTTTGGCAAAATGAACTAAAGCTGAGACAGGATATTAGTCTTCATTTACAGAGCACTTGGATAGTTTTGGAAATGGAAACATATTGTGAACATAGAAGTAAAATATATATTTTAGTGATTGAATGAGTAGTAACAATGATGGGGTAGGTAAGTGCTCTTAAAATTGAATCCTCATTCAATATTTATTGCTCCATTGACACACTGGACAACTGAATGATAGAAGGATTCCAAATAAGGACTTATATATTTTTTTCAAGTCTTAATAATTTTATATGATCAGTTTTTATTCTTTTTATTTCATAAATTCACTGAAATCTTTTAAACCCAGCCTGCATAGACTTCTTTTTAAAAGATAAAACTTTTTAAAACAAGCACTTAAAAAAAAAACCTCACATTAAATTCTAAAACTGTAAGTAAAAGATTATTACATGTGCAAATTTGGGGATTTCTTCTGAAGTAATATGTTCCCACTTCTTTAACTTCATAGATGTAGTACTGTCCAAAATGGATGGTAGCACAAAGTACAAATTTGTCATTTTGTCATTTAGACTTAGTTATCAAATGGATATAGAAGAAACATATTATTTTAGTTGGTAGGCTAAAATATGTTATTTTAAATTTGAATTTTGGCTTGAAATATGTTTATCCCTTTAACATATGGATGGGTTAAGTCATTACAAGAAATACTAGCAATCATTTGATTTGGAAGCCATGCATTTTCCAAATGACAAACCTCAATTTTCTGTTTAGTTGCTTTCATAAATGAGAAAGCAGAGTCCAGTCTATTGAAGTGACTGAGATACAATTATTCACTAAATCACTGGCAAAATGAAGCTTCCATTCATCTCATCACAATTTCATTTCACTGTGTGATAGTTATATTTTTATATACTCGTGTATCTACAACCTGATCCATGAAAATTAACTATTAGCTGTAATCGAGTACTAAATCTGGAATTAGATATATTTGATTTTAAATTTTGTTCTTCCACTTACTAGATGTGTAATCTTGAGAAAATTACTGTATTTCTCTGGATCTCAGTTATCTTTTCATAAGGTCATTATGAGAAGCAAATGAGAAAAGTTATGGGAAATGCCTGGCAACTTTAAATGCTAAAGAAATGGTAATTCTTTTCCTCCTACTTTCTTAAGGAAAACTGCCACAGTGAACTTTATCATTTTTAATTGAGATTTGTCATTTTGTAAGATTACATTGATGCAAGTAGAGTGTCAGGAGTCAAACCTAGCTGGCTATTTTATCATTCTCCATATTGTATGTAGATTAAGCACTATATGTTGAGAGACACACATCAACTTGGAATCTAAAAACTCTCAAAACTATTTTAATTTACTTCAAAATCTAAAGTTTCCGAAGTTCAAAATGTATAATTAAAAACTTAATTGTAAGTTTATTTTATTGCTCTCTAATCATTTTTATCTGGCTCTAGTTCTTCTATCTAGACTGTAATGTCAGAGAAAGGGAGAAAACAATATGTTTTCTCTAACATCTTTCAAAGAGATCTCTGAATTTTTGGACTTATGGTTATACCTATATTCTCAATAAATACCTAACGGCTGATTATATTAAAATGTAATTATTAAACCCATAATATTAAAAGAATAGCATTCAAGCTGACAGTGTTATTTTTATTTATTATTATTTATTATTTAATTATTATTTTTTGAGATGAAATTTTGCTCTTGTCACCCAAGGTGCAGTGCAATGGTGCAATCTTGGCTCACTACAACCTCTGCCTCCTGGGTTCAAGCGATTCTCCTGCCGCAGCCTTCCAAGTAGTTGGGATTACAGGTACCCACCACCATGTCCTGCTAATTTTTGTATTTTTATTAGAAACAGAGTTTTGCCATGTTGGCCAGGTTGGTCTTGAACTCCTGACCTCAGGTGGTCCACCGGCCTTGGCCTCCCAGAGTGCTGGGATTACAAGCGTGAGCCACGGCACCTGACCCTGACAGTGTTTTTAGACAAACAGTCTGTATTTCCCTAGACTATTTGATTCAGTTTTGGAATTTTAAGGAACATGACTATATATGACTTCCATAAGCTTTACATTACTTAGTCTCTAAGGGTATTTAAGTAAACAGGATTAGGTATGATTTGATTTGTGTGGCACAGAGGACAAGAATAATTCCTTGATTTTTGGTTTCGTTGTTTTCATGGTCTTAAGAATTTACAAAATCATTAGAAGGGAAAAGACAGTAGATTCATAGCAATACACTGTATTTTAACAAAATAAAGATGCCACAAACTTCATGCCAAGGGAAAGCAATGATATTTCTAGACCCATTAATCTTAAAGCTCTCCTATTAATTCCAAGTCCAAGGAACGTAGCTAATACATTTTCCATTGATAGGCACTCTAAATCGCTTTCATATGTATGCTACGGTGATGAACATTTGTCCTTGGAAACTGGGAGAGCTTTAGTGGTAAATAAGAAAAGGCTTCATGTTTTTCTTTTTTGAGGCAAACCAGTGACTCTGAGAACTTAGGTTAGTGCCTTTTTCTCTCTAGCCACACCCCAAAGACTTAGCCAATTGATTATTAAAAATTAAAAGTAACATAACTATATCTTACAGCCAATACAGTTAAAATGAACAAAATTAAATAAAAATTACATTACTTCTTGGGGCCCTAATCATTCCCCCACTCCCTTTCTCTTTTTTCCACCACTGGACTGTGCTATCTTCACTCCACTGTCAGCTCTAAAATGTTGAAACTAGATGATCTCTAGGCCACCTTCCAAGCCTGATATTCTCTGAGTTTGTTCACCTATACATAATTTTTCAAATGTTTTGTTAAAAGCTTGTTGCGTCAATGTAGAATGAATATGCAGATGTTTGGCACCAGATGGCCAAACATCTGGATATTTAAGCTATTTTTTTTTAGTTTTCAAAGGTGTTTAATTTTTTGAAGATACTGTCTGCATCTGAACTTCTGATTTAATTCCAGAAAGGTGGAATGTTAGTGCTAACTGATCTCTAAGGAATACAGTTTACCCAAGCCACACAGGATTAACAACTTAGAAAAAATGTCAGCCACTTTTCATTATCTTTTAATAGCAAATATCTGACACTGGTACTGAAGGTTAAATACTATTATTCGTTTTTGAATTTCTGCACATCTGCTCTCTTTGCTTTCTTACTCATCATTGCCACAACACAGCTATTGAATGGGAATCTGGCTTTTATTAACAAAATTAGAGAACCTTGCGTGGTAATAAGGAGGTAGCCCACCTCACACTTAACAGTAGTTGTAAGGCTCAAATACCTTAAAGGCTTTTTCCTTTATGTTGAAGTTCTTTTTCTGGTATACATAAACAGGCCTGCATACCAAAAACATGTAGTCACTGACTACATTCACTAGATGAGAATTGGGCCTACAGCCATACCACCAACAGACTAAACACTTGCCAGGGCTCACAAAGAAGAGTCAGGCCAGCTTTTCTCTGGATAAATTAACTCTGAAACATCAAGTCAAGAAAGTAACAGGACGCAAGAATAAATACATTTTAGAGAGCTGAGGACTCTAATATATAATCAGATTCTAGGGTCCTTGTCTGAAGGGGTGCCACAGTGGCCATGGTTTTGCTAAGCTATTTTTTGCAGACTAATTCACGTAACCTCTTTCAACAGGGACATCTTTAATTTGTGCTTTGTGACTCTTCATGCAGGTTGCTCTTAAGAACCTTTCTTACGTTTTAGAAATTGGAATTTGTGTTTGCTTAACTAGTCTACCAATGTTTCATCTTTGCTTCCTTCTATAATATTTATTTTATCCCTTACCCTAAACCATGCTATTACCCCCAAATATCTCATGATACTCCTTCTAGACAAACTTTGACATCGATACATCTAGCTCTAAAACTCTCCCCGAGGCTCAGTTTCTTACCTATAGTTAGTTGGACCTCATTTCTTCGGTTATTAACTCAAGATCCCCAATCCAAAATTATCCAGAAGTGAATAAACATGATACTTACAAATTTTAGATTATTCCTAAAAATATTATGTAAAAAAATTACATTCAGATGTGAGTTGTCAATATTACTTAGGACTTCAGAGTTTTCACAAATTTAGCTGCATTAAACCTAACTGAAAGAACCACTTAGCTCTATTCATCAGCCATCCCTTTCCTGCCATTTTCACCACCATTGCCCCATGTTTGCACCTCTTTCCCAGAAGGCAGCAACAGCCTTATTTTTTATTTATGTATTTATTTTTGAGATGGAGTCTTGCTGTGTTGCCCAGGCTGGAGTGCAATGGTGCAGTCTTGGCTCACTGCAACCTCCGCCTCCAGGTTCAAGTGATTCTCCTGCCTCTGCCTCCTGAATAGCTGGGGTTACAGGTGAGTGCCACCATATCTGGATAATTTTTGTATTTTCAGTAGAAACGGGGTTTCACTGTGTTGGTCAGTCTGGTCTCGAACTCTAGACCTCAAGTGATCTGCCTGCCTCGGCCTCCCAAAGTGCTGGGATTACAGGTGTGAGCCACCATGCCTGGCCATAGCCTTTTGATTGTCTGTCTATCTCTAATGTTTCCTTTCCATTTCTCCCTGAATGCTGCTGCCAGGTGAACCATTGGAAGATACAAATGTGGGCTGGGCACACTGGCTCACGCCTGTAATCCCAGTACTTTGGGAGGATGAGGTGGGTGGATCACAAGGTCAAGAGATCAGGACCATCCTGGCCAACATGGTGAAAGCCCATCTCTACTGAAAATACAAAAATTAGCTGGGTGTGTTGGCGTGTGTGCAGCTACTCGGGAGGCTGAGGCAGGAGAATCGCTTGAACCACCTGGGAGGTGGAGGTTGCAGTGAGCCAAGATTGCCCCACTGCACTCCAGCCTGGTGACAGAGCGAGACTCCATATCGAAATAAATAAATAAATAATAAAAAATATGATGCAAATGTGGCCATTGTCACTACTTTCAATGACTCCCAGTTGCTTTTTGATGGTGGCACTGATACTTAGCCTAACATTAAGTCCCTCTGCCTATTTCACCTAAAGACTTTTCTATGCCATATTCTAGTAAAATTGGATAATTTAATGTTTTCTAAATATACTCTATGCTTTTATGCCTCTTGGTTAACAATTTCCTCTGCCTGCAATGCCATTTCTGAAACAGTTCTCTGAGATTTGAACCCAAGTCTTCAAATTCTGATCCAGTGCCCTTTCGACAATAAATTCTATCTCTCTGCAAACAATTTATGCACACAAATTAATGTATTTGCTAGGAATCCTGGTGTGGTACACAGAATAATAGTCTCACAATGATGTCCAAGTCCTAATCCCTGGAAACTGTGACTATGTTGCCTTATATCGCAAAAGGGACTTCGCAGATGTGATTAAGACTTAAGGCCTTTGAGATGGAGAGATTATGTTGGATTACCTGAGTGGGTCCGGTCTAATTACATGGGTACTAAAAAGTAAAGGATTTTTTTTCCAGCTGCAAATCTGATAAGATGACAGAAAAGGGTCGGAGAGATGTGACATTGCTGGCTTAAAGAGAGAGGAAGGCTTCCAGGATGAATGTGATTTCTAAAAGCCTGAATAGCAAGAAAGTAGATTCCTCCCCAGAGCCTCTAGGAGGAAATAAAGCCCAGCTGACCCCTTGATTTTAGTTCAGTGATATCTTTGTCAGACTTCTGACCTACACCAATGTAAGATAGTAAATTTGTGTTGGCCAAGAAGCTAAATCGTTATAGCAGCAATAGAAAACTAGTATGCCTGGGTTGAAATTCCGGAGTTTACTAAAATGAGTATAAATCAAAGAAATTGGAACGTAAGATTCTTAAAGCTCCCTTCCAGTGACAAAATTGCTCTCCTAGGCTAACCTATCTTGTTCCTTCAGAGACCAAGATACTGTTTAATTAATATAACAAATGAATGTATACTAATGTGCTAACCAGTTCTATCCCACAAAAACAAAATTTTTGTGGGGGTAGGGGAATGAAGAGAAGTTAGTAAAGGGGTACAAATATGCAATTAGAAATGTCAGGCATGGTGGGACAGATGAAGTATAGATTATGTAAGTTATAGTCCCTGCTTTTCTGGCGTGCTTGCTATTATACTGCTTGTCAAGGAGAACAGACATTTAGGAAATAATTATAAATTAAATGAGCACTAAAAGGACAAGTGTGCAAATAGGGCCTTAATTAAAAATCAGAGAAGAGTTTTGGAAGATATGCTGTTTATGATGAAAGCCAAAGCATGAAGCAAAAAAAAAAAAAAAAAAAAGAGTTTTCTTTAGAGAACATTCTTCTCCAAGAATATTTCCCCTAAAATATTTCTTCCTCTCTGAGGGCTGATTTCTTTAATGAATTAGCATGCCAATTGCATCACTTAAGATGGTTCAAAGAGAAGTAACAAAATAAATCTAAGCAAATGTAACTTTTATTCTCTTAAGAAAAAGTTTAACGGTAAGAGTCTTAGGATTGATGATTGTAATCATTTAATAAAGTTGCCAAAGATCTAGAATGTTTTTATCCTTCTCAACCATCCTCAGCAGGTTGGCCCTTCTGTTCCAATCTGTAAGGTCATGAGATTTCTGCATGAACTTAGGACTCATGATCTGCTTCCAAAGCTAGGAAAGAAATAGGGAGTTGTTTGCTTAACATGTATCTCTGTTTTTTTACTAGGAAAATTTAATGAACATTCCCAGAAGCAGCTCATTCTCTACCCTAACCCTAAGGGTATTTCCCCTTCTATGGAAGGTTATGGCCAGAGTGTTTATAGTTTATATGATACTGATAAAAATGCAACCTGGCGGTATGTCACTATAATGCAGCAGAGAATTGCTGTATAAAGTAGTAGGTAGACCCTCTAGGACCAACATGATCTCTCTCCTAGTGTCATCTTATAAAGGGCTTCAGCCTACAGTGTCTTGGCTCCCAAAAACTGTTAGGTTCTCATCCTATGTGGATTGCACTGAGCATTGAAATTCAGGCAGGCTCCAGAAAGCTGCATGTACTCATTCTCTTTCATACTTATCTGGTACATATCATTTGTGCCACTTGTTTGTTGACTCAGTAGTAAGCCAAAGTGAAAGCCACCTTGAACCAAGTCCAAATCATTCTTCTCACCAACCTTTTAACCTGGATCAATCCTTTGTCATCTGGCCTTGTTTTATTAGCCAGAAATCATATGGCTACCCCTCGCTGCAAAGAGATTGGGAAAATGGGTATCTGATATTTTCACTCTATTGTACATCTATATGGAAACTGACTATTGATTAGGTAACCTACAGCCTATGGGACCCTATACATGCTTTTAGAAACCAATTAAGAAACATGTTCCAAAAGAAAGACCACCTTACTGATATGATGAATAAACCTCCATGTTTTTCATGAAAGTGATTTAAAATAAGTTTATTTAATTACATAAGTGTAAATTATATATACCACTTAATATTACCTAGGTAAATTCTAGATCAAGTTATTTCCAATTTACTTCTTTTGCTAAGCCTGCTATAGGTAACCAAGACTTGGATAAACATGTATAACTTTATTTATTTTGGATGAGGTCTCACTGTGTTGGCCAGGCTGGACTGCAGTGGCATGATCTTGGCTCACTGCAACCTCTGCCTCCTGGGCTCAAGCAGTCCTCCTGCCTCAGCCTCCCAGGTAGTTGGGACTAAAGGCGTGCACCACCACACCTGGCTAATTTTTTGTATTTTTGATAGAGACAGGGTTTCACTATGTTGCTCAGACTGGTCTTGAACTCCTGGGCTCAAGTGATTGGCTTGTCTTGGTCTCCCAAAGTGTTGGGATTACAGGCTTGACCCACTGTGCCTGGTCTATTACTCTTTTATATCAAGGACAATGGATTATCAGTTTAATATATTTGACATGGAGACAAAATCTTAAATATCAGCCAAAGAATTAGGTGGCTGTGGCAGACACTACAGCAGAATAGTGTGGTCAATTTTGTTGCATTTGTGTGGTAAGGGTTACTATTGCCCACAGAGCTTCTGTGTATGATTCTGGGATCTTGTGTGCTCAATATTAATGAAGTCCATAGATGCGATGGGGTTCAGAACATACTACTCCAAAATATTTTAAGGTGAAGGAATTTTACAAAACACAAAAGCAGGAGGGGCACTCTCACCTTCTTCCACCCCGTTTCCCCTGAAGCAGGTCATAAAACCTAAGAAGATTTTCTGGCCTTCGCCTGAAGCAGATCGTAAGACCTCATGTGAGAGGTACATTCCCTCTAAACATAGGAAAGGTGCATCCTTCTTTCTGAAGACATGGGGACACAGAATCTGAAGAAACAGACCCTGCTAAGTTCCACCCAGTTTATTACCATTAGATCATACCCACTTTGTTCAATCCTGTTTCTCCACTTCTTCATCAAACCCAGCATTAAGATACACAAATGTGGCTGGACACAGTGGCTCACACCTGTAATTGTAGCACTTTGGGAGGCCAAGGCAAGCAGATCATGAGGTCATGAGATCGAGACCATCCTGGCTAACAGAGTGAAACCCTGTCTCCACTAAAAAATACAAAAAATTAGCTGGGCATGGTGGCAGGAGCCTGTAGTCCCAGCTGCTTGGGAGGCTGAGGCAGGAGAATGTCATGAACCCGGGAGGCAGAGGTTGCAGTGAGGCAAGATCGCACCACTGCACTCCAGCCTGGGTGACAGAGTGAGACTCCATCTCAATAAAAATAAAAATAAAATAAAATATAAAACAAAAAACCACACAAATTTAACGGATTCTTCAGGTCTCCATTTCCTTATGAAGGCTCCTTTGTCACATAACCCTTAAACAGATTGGCGTGTTTTTCTCTTGTTAATCTGCCTTTTGTTATACGGGTCTCAGCCATGAACCTAGGATGAGTGAAGAAGATGTATTTTTCCTTCCCTGCAGGTACATTCCCAATTATGGGTTAATTCCAGTCCAGAGTAAGAGACAAAACAGTCCTGTATATAGTCCTGTATAATTTTAGCTAGAATAATTAGTAAGCATGTCTTAGTTCTTTTTCGAGATTTTTCCATGAGGACAGAAATGTTGTCAATTTTATTGTTGTATCTCTCACAAGGCCTGGGTTCAAATCTTTTCTCTACTCTTCAGGATTGATACGACTTTTGCCAAGTTATGTGATCTCAGTTTCTTCATTGGTCCAGGAAGGTTTGTACGAATAACTGCCTTGAGGGCTGTGCATGTGTGTGTGCACGTGTAAATAGAATGTGCAAATTTATGTAAAGAACTTAGTGTAGTGTCACTCAGTCCAATAAATGCGAGTTGTTATTAGTAACTGGATATGTTGCTTAATTGGAAATTAAGGCTTACTTTTTCCACTAGCTACCTGTGTGTTCTTGGTTAAGGCATTCAACTTTCTGGGCCTCATTTTCCATGTGTTAAAGGAGGGAGGTATGTTAGAGTCTATAAGTTGGCTTGTGGCTTTGAAGTTCAGTGATTCCTGGCTATGCCTATCACTTATCCCTGAGCATGCTGCAGTGGTTTGGGGAAAGAAAAAAAGCCCAAAACCCACCAAGGGAAAAACAATGTAGTCAGGCAATGTGGAAACTTCACCATGTAGTTTCATAACCAAATTCCTATTGTTTATTCTGTTACCATGGGATGAAGACAAAATGCTGATAGTAACGGATAGAATGTCTAATACGTGGAAGGACCCTTTTAAGAAAGAGAACTTTTTCTCCCTTATGTCACGTGGAGAAACGAATCCTTCCACGGTGTTTTGTAAATGAGCTCTTGGCTGTTGCTGGGTTGTAAGTTCCCAAGTTTAAGTTTTACCGTTTATTGGCATCCAACAGAGAAGCAGAGTACTTTTATTTGGAAATACATTTGGAAAGGATTCCAGAGAGCCCAGGCAGCATTAATTGTACTCTAGTTTGGAGATTTTCACCTTTTCTGTGCGCTGTAACTAGCTGGCACTATTCCAACTATAATTTAGACTTACCATGAACTGTAGTTTTTTTTTTTTCTTTTTTAAATGTGCATTGTGATTTTTTTCCTAACCAATAACTTCTTTTACTGTCGTTCTAAATTTTAATTTTGCATAAGCTTTTCTTATTTTCAAGCACTCTCCAACCTCTATATGTTTATTCTTAGGGAAAAAGTACATTTATCCATGGTTTTTAGTGATATTTAAACACTGTGGATATTTGGTGAATTTGGGTTCACTCAACGAAACCTTTATTAATCCTATTATAAGCTTCCATCAGGATTGTCTGCTACCCCAACTACTTTATTTAAATTACAATAGGAAATGCCTCTGAACTGTTAAGCACCCCAATTTATGCTCTTCTAATCAAACAACTGCAGGCCACAGTGACTCTCATAGGGAACTGAATAAGCAAAATCACAGTTCATTTGGGCAGAAGCTTTATTTTTAAGAAGACAAGAGAGTAGGCAAATCTATGTGCAACCTTATCTTACAGCTATCTATGTATTATGACCAAATGATCTATGTTGTAATCAACCAGGTATTTGCACAAACATCATTTGTATGAACCAGTAATCAGCCAGATGTATTTTGTGGTCTTCAGATTCAATTTATTAAATGGACAATTATTTTGTTGTTGTTGTGATAAAGTCATTCTCCTCCAGGAACAAAGATGAGTAAGAGTGATATTGACCTAGAAGATCAGATCTGAGTTCAAATTCTTATTCTGTTTATGTGCGCTAATGATAGTGAAAAACGTCTGGTTATTTTAAAAAGAAAAACTAATAAAAACTCCACCTTGGAAGAGTAAGAGAAGAAATGCATGTAGTTATCAAACACAGCAAAGTTAAAAGAAAGGCTATATTTTGGTGGGCATGGGGTAATTAGTGTTTACTCCAGATATAGCCAGTTAGGACTGAAGACTGAGTCAAGAACAAGCATTTTTAATGGACTCTCTACTCTAGTCAAGATTGGCTCAGGAACTAGGGAGGTCGTGACTGACGTAAAAGACTTCAGAGACTTCAATATCTGCCACTGAAGTCTTTGTCCCACTGGCATAGTGAAGGCAAGAGTGGGAAAGTGGTAAGGCTGAGAGTGTAAAGAGAGATAATCTGTCCAATGTGACCTCTTGAAGATTTATGGGAAGGGAGCAGATTATTCCTATACCAAGCTTATCTGTGACTTCCCCATTGCTTTCTTCTTAAATTTTGTGGTTTATTTTTTCACATTTAAATATTCAATTTATTAAACATTTACACTTGGTATAACACATCCTCTATGGATCCAACTGATTTTTGGACCCAGTTGTTTTGATATTATTTTTTGCATGATATGTATTTTCTCAGCTGGATTGAGGTGCTCCCCTTTTATATTCTAAATTCTTTTAGGTATTTGAATTTATTTCAAATTCAAATTCTGGATTCACTATCCCATTGTTGAATCATGTGCTATTTAATCACTGAGACTATAACATATATATGTTTTCAATCTGGTATTGCTAGTCCCTTGCCTATCCCCACCATTTCCTACACTTGAAAGGCAATGTTTAAAAATTATTTTTTATCTTTTTCCCTAGAGCTGATCAGATAATAGATAGACTGATTCATACTCATCATCTCTCCCCTACATTAACATTAACCTAGAACATAGCTACCTTAAAAATTGAGAATTTCTACAGCGTGCCTTACCAAATGACAGATATGGCAAGAGGCAAATCTGCTATGAAAACAAGAAAAACAACAACAACAAGAAAAACACACAAAAAAATACATAAAAGCCCCAAACAGCTCTACAACTTGAGGGAAGTATTTCCAGAGACATAGAATCTGAATTCCAGAAAGTTTTTCTATCAGAAGTGCCTTATCATTCCTCAGCACAGATTCAGGAGGAGAACTATGATAGGTAGAAATAAAATCAAAGGGGAAAGAATGTTCATGCTTTGGAGTATGTTAATAATCACATTTAAATTGTAAAACTTTGAAGCTACTTTTACATGCACCCTTTTTTGCCAGTATAGAATATAAAGTAATTTTTTATGATAGGTTAAGTTGATCTGCAAACTTATTAGTATATGTAAAGTATTTTTTCAATTGTTTCCAATTTTTAACATAACAGTTATAGTTTTTAAAAAATATTTTTAATAAAAAATAACCTTTAGTCAAAATTACAAAAAACATCGGAGTTTACAATTTTAAAAAAGATTTTGGTAGATCTGTTTGTTAAATAAGCTACCACCATTTTATATTGACAAATCTAGATTTTTTGTTTTGCTAAAGGCAAGGTACAGTTATAAGATCATAGCTGTAGCAAATGTTCTTTTCTATTTATTGTAGGCTTTTTTTTGGCACTTCTAGAAAGAAAAGAAACAAATGGATCAAGCAATAATGCAAGAGAGATCAAAGCAATTCCTTCTGTCAACAGTAGCAATTCATGCAAATCTCTAAACACCAAAGGCTTTCTATAGCTAAAGAAAAGACCACAAGAGAGGATCATTGTGAAAATCACATCCCACAAAGTGCCATCAGTTTCCAAATTTTATGTTAAAAGTATGTAAGTAGGTTCTGCTTAAAGACAACCAATCTTGGTGTAGAAGAAGGGAAATGGAATTCAGATTTATTGAGCACAAACTGTGGTATTTTACATGCGTGATAGCAAAACCTTATACAGTGTACTTCTCAAGGGTACGGTGGTTAAGAGTGGGTACCTGAGCTGGGTTGCCTAGGGTCTGAATTCCCACTTGGCTACTTACTAGCCATGTAGCTTGGTGCAGGTTATTTAAACTGTCTTTGCTATCTCTTTCATCATATAAATAGCAAAATAGGGTTATTGTAAATATAAAATGGGTGAATTTCTACAATGCATTTGCAGCAGTGCCTGGCATATAGTTCGAATTAAATGTTATCATTTCCACTTTACTGATTGGTAAACAGAAGCTCAAATATAAAGACAATTGCCTTAGTTTATATTAAGTGGTAGAGCTGAACTTTTAGTACTGGTCTGTCTGAAGCCCTAGTTAGTGATGTCCTCTACACCTTTGTTATTCAAAGTGTGGTCACTGAACCAGCAGCCTCAGCCTTACCTGGAAACATGTCAGAAATGCAAAATCTTGAGCCCACTCCAGACCCAGAGACTCAGAATCTACATTTGAACAAGATTCCCTGATGATTCCTATGCACATTAAAGTCGAGGGCTGCAGAACACACCACTGCCTAATCAAACCTCTACCAAGTGAAAGGATGGAGATTCATTTGAATGTAATCTATTGCTTTAGAGACCTCATGCATCCCAGGATGGGACTGGTCTTCAGTACTCTTCTGCTCTTCTTTGTCAAGTATATTACCTAGAGGCTAACTCTCAGGGCTGGCTGTGAGTTTGTCTCTAGTGTGGACCAATAAATACTATTCTTTCTCACTCTGTCTATTTTTTATTCCTATATGTTTGTTGTTGTTGTTGTTGTTTTGAGACAGAATCTCACACTGCCACCTGGACTGGAGTGCAGTGGTGTGATCACAGTTCACTGTAACCACTGCCTCCCAGGTTCAAGCAATTCTCCTGCCTCAGCCTCCCAAGTAGCTGGGATTACAGGTGCCTGTCACCATGTCTGGCAATTTTTTTTTTTTTTTTTGTATTTTTAGTAGAGATGGGGCTTCACTATGTTGGCTAGGCTGGTCTTGAGCTCCTGACCTTGTGATCCACCTGCCTCTGCCTCCCAAAGTGCTGGGATTACATGTGTGAGCCACCATGCCAGCCCCTATATATCTTTCTTAAAGGGTTGAATTGGGGCTGCCCAAAGATGGTTGTGCCCATGGTTCTGAGTAAAATTCTACTGAAGCATGTTTAATAAAGGAAATGCTAACAAAGAATGTCAGAACCAGTATATTCGTTTAGCAGTAGCCTATGAAAATAGATTACGAAGTTAGATAAAATTGGGTCCAAATCCTAATTCTTTCACTTAAAATTTTTCAGTAAACAGTTCATTTAACCTCTCTGAAGCTTTGTTTCCTTGTTTTTAAAAATTGTGGTATTAATAGGTACATTTTTGGGTTGAAAGGATCAAAGAAAACAAAGGTATGAGAAAGCACCTGGTGCACAATAAGTACTCACTAAACGTAAAACAAACATGAGCAAACCCTGACCGACGACAGGAAGTTTCCTATCACTGTTAAGGAAACTTGTGCAGAAGAACCATTACAGTTAAAGGAATGTCAGACAATCTCCACTCCTCATGCAATGCAATGAGTTACAAACTGTACTTAAAAGAATATCTTCTATACTTAAAGATTAGGCAATTGCTTTTATGTGAAACAAGCCCCAGGAGGGCTCTATTTCTTAGAATCATCAGTTTCATTTTAGTCTGCACAAACATTTCATAGGAGAATTGTCATTAGGGAATTGAAAAAAATATTTTCCCTTTCATCATGTGATTTTTTTTTTTTAAAGAGTTGCTTATGAGGAATGTTAGTTTTATATCAGAACTCAAATTTTTACATGGGAACAAAGCCCTAATTTTATTACTACAAAATGAAAAGCAATAAGGAGGAATTTGCTTTCAGTTACTATTTAGAGAACATACCCCTTCCATAAAGGAAGGTGCACCCGCATAGCAATAAAGGCAGAGAGCAGCGTTGGTAAACCTCCCTCAGTTCCGGTTCTCAGGACCACAGTGAGCAATGCACAAAAGAAATGCCTTTCAAGTTGTTGCAGCTGCTCTGCTCTATGGAGCACCCACTGAGTTAAAGGACAGACACTCCACATACATGGGAAATCCTCAGGGTCCAAAGCCTAATTAATTTCCTGAAATCTATCAAAAATGGTAGAATCATGTGTATAAAGTACACATCAATTTTGGAATTTAAAAACAGCTAAAAAGTAAATTGAAAAAGAAAGAGTAAATTGCACACACTTTATTTTGTTCCTTTCCTGTGTTCACACACTCCCTAAAGATTCAACTTAAATGCAACCTAAACATTTTTGCCTCCCAGTTTGGCTTCAGTTACTTCACAGTTTTGTGTAGTTTGGCACCCTTGAAGTTGGGCTTCATTGTGATTTGTTGTTATGTAGGTTGTCATGTAGGCATACCATTTCTGCACATGTTCTCTTGATTTCTTTCTCTCTTCTAAAAGAGAGAACAATGTTTAATGAGAATAAAAAATAAATAGAAAAGGATCTTGCACAGTTTGGGGGCAACTTTTTGATTTTCTGCTAAAATAGTTTTACAGAGACTTGGCAGACTATACAAATATGAGATTAGATTTCATTTTCAAGTCTTTCTTTCTCCTTAATTGAAGCATCCAAATATAAAAATGTCTAGGCATGGACATCATCTCTATAATGTCTGTCCAATTTAGAATATATGTATATTTTTTCTGGGAGACGGTGGGGGAGATAATGCTCCTAGAATTTCCTTCCCTTTGGAAACCCTAGTGGAGGACCACATTTATCACTAGGAGTTAAGAAAGATCTAGTCAGAGATGCTGCTGCTGATTGCTCCCTGTTTCATCCTGTAAAAGAACAGGGCTAATTCACCCCAATATGCTAGAAATATGTGAAAAGCTCTGAGATATTTGCATTTCATCTCTAAATTCCATTCAGATAAACTTAATTTGCTTTCTCTATCACTGAGTGATAATTTTCATGACTTTTTTTTTCCTTTGGGTTTTATAACTATTCTCAGTCTAGCCCTTGACTGCTGGGACTTGCTAGTATGATTTAACATCAGTAACACTTTGGAATATGGCTTCCAGTACTTGTCCTTCATCTCTGTGTCCCCACTAGTACGTCATATTTATCATAATGTGGCTTACTGAATTAAAATGAGTCCGGTGGAGAGAAGAGAGTGTGAAGCATTCACTTACCTTGGAGGAATAAACCTCTCATGTTGTCTCACAGTATGAGAATCCATATGCTGTGGGTAATTCTGAGACTTCAGCAATTTCTTGGTTCCCAGGACTTCCATTGAAATATATTTATCAGCAATTTACTTTTAGTAAGAATTGGGATTTAAAAAAATTATTATGAGTACACAATAGCTGTATATATTTATGAGATACATGTGATGTCTTGATACAGGCATACAATGTGTAATGATCAAATCAGGGTAATCAAAGCATTTATCACCTCAAGCATTTATCATTTCTTTGTGTTAGGAACATCCCAGTTCTACTCATTTAGTTATTTTAAAATATACAATAAGTTATTGTTACTTGTAGTTACCCTATTGTGTTACCAAATACTACATCTTATTTATTCTATCTAACTGTATTTTTATACCCATTAACCATCCTCTCTTTTTCTCCCCCTTCCCACTACCCTTTCCATCCTCTGGTAACCATCATTCTACTCTCTATTTCCATAAGTTCAATTTTTTAAAATTTTAGCTTCCACAAATAAGTGAGAATATGTGAAATTTGTCTTTCTTTGCTTGGCTTATTTCACTTAACATAATGTTCTGGTTCCATCCATGCTATTGCAGATGACAAGATTTCATTCTTTCTTATGGCAGAATAATAGAGAATTGTAATGCTTTCTTGAGTTCTCTCCTTTGTACAAAACTGGCAAGGAACATTCCAATAACTGTCATGAAAGCTGTGAATCTTTCCTTTGCTCTGGGATTTGTGCTGGCTCATGGGGAGCTGGTAGGTAGTGGAGATCCCTTGAGTTTTAGAATGCAGAATTAGAAATCTATCCCATTGGGTAATTCCGAAGCATTCAGAGTGATGTAGGAGTTCCATGATGCCTTCTAAAGTTATCAAGTTTCCTGATTTTCTCTGTAACATAAAATGTGGTCTTCTTTGAATATTCTTGAGATGTCCTGGCTACATTTTGGCATGAAAACTCATATCTTATCAATTCTAATGCATCTGTATTTTCGTATTTTAACCTCTCTGAAATTGGAAAGTGTCTGATTGGTACATTACAGTTTGATTGCCAGTATTTTCTTGTTCTTAATAGTACATCAAATCAGTGTTCCAGTTTACAATCAAAGTCATCTTAGATTCAAAAAGTTACAATACACCTTTGTAAGAGCACCTTCAAAGAGCTCTTACTTTGCAAATCTGGAATTCAATAGGAAGCACAGTCCTGGCAGGCTGTCTCTGTATTCTGTTCTCCAAAGAAAAAAAAAAGGTGAGAAAGAAGTAAAATGATCTTAAAATAAACCAATTAAGGAAAAACACAAATATTTCAAAAAGGTAACATTTCAATTTATTTTCATTTATGATGAGCTGTTGGTCTGAGAGCTCCTTTTTCTTTTAAGCTTACTTCAAGTGTCTGTAATAAATGAGGTCTCCATTTGCAAATACTAAGCCATGGTAGTAGAAAAGCTGCTGAAGTATCATTAACCTTCACTTCCAAGAAACAACACCTCCCGAATTGGATTCATGCATTTGATGTGATCAATTATTGCAATAGTGAAAGTGTCTGAAATTCTGAATCAGCTGTGCCGTGACTTAGTTATACTAGACTCATGATATCATTAAACAAGTCATTGTTCCAAAGATAGCTTATACACTAGATTATCTTCAAATGTTCACAGAGATCTTAGCATAGCTCTCTATTGTTTGCTAGGGTCCCTCCATATTTAATATTTGTTAATATCTGTGTTTGGTTTTGAGTAAACTTGGGAAAGAAGGATGTAAGACTTTAGATGTTTATTGAGCATAACCATCCTGAATCCTTCATGGCTACTGACCAAGCCGTAATGGAAAATGGGAACCATGAAATAAAAATCTCATCAACACAGCGAAATCCGTTCTTCTCTCTATATATAAACCTCATGTGTTGGCTTTGGCAGCAGTTTGAACTTTGTCATTCCAATAAAGTTCCTGAAATTCACTGGATATCACTTCTTTTACAGGAAAACATCTGCAAGTGTATTTATCTGGTTATAAACAAAAATATTTCTTATTTTTTCAAGTCATCTATCAGAAGTATTTATTTATATTTGCAATGTACATTATTGGCCCATCACAAAAATCTGTAAACACATGCACGTAATTAAAACATCCTTTATATGTTTAAAAATATACCAACTAGAGAAGCATCTGTAGTGCTGTCTACCTCAGACCATTTTCATTATACTGTTGAATCTTACTTGGTTGGAGAGAGAACTGCTTTTAAACTGTCTTTGGGGAACTTTAGTTAAAACTTTCCACTCAAACTTCATTCAGCAGACTTTGCAGTTTAAATCTTTGAACACACACACAATGCACACATACACACTTAACGTATATATATTTAAGATGAAATATATATTTACACATATATTTAAGATGAAGCTTTTTCACATTTCTAACATTAAAATTAGATTCATCTTACAATCAATGGCAAGACATAGTTGAATTGGCAGTTTTTTTTTTTTTTTTTAATTTGAGGTTAAAATAATGTGGAGTCTTAAAGCTAATGCTATCTCACATGAAATACAGGACGTGATGATAACTACCATTTATTGCTAATGTGGTCTCAGGCACTGTTTGAAGCACCTTGCATACCTTATTTAATATTTATAACTACCCTACAAAGTAAATATTGTTAGATAATTTTTACAGATGACGAAAGTAAAGCCTGGATAATTTGAGTATACTTTCCCATGCCACTAATTTTAAATGTTAGGTTTTGAATGCAGGTATGCGTGGTGCCAAAGCTTGATCTGTTAAGAGCTGCTTAACAATACAGAGAATCGATGTAAAAAACACCAACTTACATTCATTTTTGCCTAAAAGCCTGCATTTGGAAAGTATTGTAATTTCAGTATGGTACCCTCGCCATGACTGTAGAGTTAGGTTAATGAGATCATCATTAGATGATGAAACTCATCTACATTTCGGTAAAGCATCAGCACGTTCAGACATAATAACTTGTCTTTCTTCAGTTTACATTTGCTGTGGATTTTCTTCACACCAGGCACAGAGATGAGCAAATGTTCAAGGAAGGCAATGAGGAAAAGGGATCCAATTTAAGAGAAACAAAGGAACAGGCCCTGGGTCAAGAGTAAGGATGAACAGATTTGGATTCTATTGGAGGGACCTGCTGTCACTGTCTTGCTGTGAGATGTGAGCAAGTCGTTTTCCCTTCCCATGACTAGGTTTCTGCATAATACTCTCTAGAGTACCTCTCATGATTGTGAGAAAAAAGTGAAATTAAGTAAGATAAAGTAGTTTGCAAAGCACGAATGATACTAAATATATTTGGTATTATTCATTTCTGGTGGATTTGTTGTAGGTGTAACCATTGACCAAAGATCCTTTCTTGCAGACCTTGAGCCTCACAGTAGAAGATGTGTCAGGGGAAAGCAGAATTATGTTCTGGGAGCCTCAGATAAAACATTTTTTTTCTCCTCTTTATTTCCTTTTCGGCAGCATCAGTTGAATTAATATGACTTCTATATATAGGCACAAATGTTCAGTTATCTCTCTGTGAATAAAACATAACTTGATCCCCAGCTTCACCACTTAATTGTGCCACCTTGAGCCTGCTACATAACCTCTCTAAGCCTTAATGTTATTAGTTGAAAATGGGAATAGCACTTTCCATATAAGATTCTTTTGAGAACTGAATTCCATAAAGTGCTTAGGATAGGGCCTAGAACACAAAAAAGGTTTAATGAATATTGGCTATTTATTATTTCCTAATCAGCTGCAACCATCCATCACTTTTTACATCCCACTACTGAGTCCATATGAAATTTTGTTATGGAAGATGTGAAAGTATTATTCTGGACACCATGGATGCTATAGAAAATAATTAAATACTGTCTTGAAGAAATTACATGTGGTTTAATTTCTGCCAACTTAATTATTTTGCCCATTTAATTCATCCAATTTGACAAATTATAAAAAGCAATGAGCTAGCATTTTCATTTTTTATAATGTATAGGCTGTCATTACATTTTAATCTATAAGAATAAACTTGGTCTAAGTAATTATTCTGGACTAACCCCAAACACTATTCCTTTTTCTAGATGAGTCATCATGTTTACACCAGCAATTTGTCCTTGCAACACTGGTTAGATGCTCAATATCATTTCTTCCATTCCTGACACAAAGGCAGCTGTTTCTGAGCCGTTTGGAAACCTCCATTTTATTTACATGCCATGTAGCATATTCCCATGTCTGCTATTTTGCTGTCCATCCCCAAATTCCTTCCAAATGTTTTCTAAAAATTTATCTCAAATACTGTAACTTGGCTTCTTTTTCTCCTACTTATATTCTGTAATGTACCATCTTCATCTTTAGGAGGCAGTTAAGATAAAAGATTCTGGATCCAGACCCCCTGAATTCAACCCCTAATAGGCTTTATGACCTTAGGCAAGGTACTTCTTGTTAGTACTTCAGTTTCCTCATCCGTAAATCAGGGTTCTTAAAGGTAGCAACTACTGTAGAGAGTAGTTGGAATGGTTAGAATTAACGTGGAAAATGTTTAGAGTAGTGGTTGGCACATAGTCTATGTACATAAATGATTGCCATCATGATGACTATTTTTTTATAATCTCATTTTCAATTGTTGTGCTATTAAATTTATTCATAATGTTACCATTCTAATAAATTAGATGATATGAAGTAAAACCAAACAGCAGAGGGAACAAGTATAGAACACAGATCCAGAGAAACAATGAAAAAAACTATGATGAAATTGGAAAATTATGGAAGGTTAGATAGGACAATAATTCCAATAGATAAAAATAAAAAGTCTCAAAAATCTGAGAAGAGGTAGCTAGAAAGATGTAATAAGATGTGTTAAAAAAAAAAATAGCTAGAAAACTATCAGTGACCAGCATGGTGATGGAAATCTTCCTGGAGTGATATAGGAGGAGGGATTTCAAAGTACCAAGGACGAGCTGAATGTAGGGGGAGGTGGCAGCAGAAATATGGAACAAAAAGGAATGGGAGTGGCAACTTTATGAGAATATTGCAGATGAGTATGGGCTGGAAACAGGAAGAAGGGGACATAGAGAGGGACAGATCAACCCTGGAAAAGTGAGAAAGAGCTAAAGCCAAGTTTCTCAGGAGATTATCAATAGAAAAGAAGAGCATGAGGCAAAGGACAGGTTACTGGACAGGGAGTCAAGACACCAAGCGTCTCTGTTCTACCTCTCCCAAGAACCACCGCCATGACCTTAGGCCAGTGTCTTAATATTAGTGAACTAGACACTCTCTAAGGTCCTAAAGTCCTTTTCATCCCTAAATTCTGATAATAATAAATGTGAGATGACGGTTGGGTAGGTAAAAGTTATATATGCCAGATAATTTTTGATCTTAGGAAAATAAAAGTCAAGGACATTTCTACATGACAATGAAAAGACATGAATCCCTATCACCCACAGGGCCATGAATGAATCACACATACTGAGTGATAGAAGCCAGACACAAGATCCTTACACAATATGATTCTGTTCACATGAGGTTCAAAAACAGGCAAAACTGGTCTTTAGTGTTACAAGTCAGAATTGTTACCTTCTGGAGATGGTATTGACACGAGGGAACATTTTGATGTGCTAAAATGTTCTTTATCTTGATTTACATGGGGATTACACAGGTGTGCCCATAGGTCAAAGCAATGGAGCTGTACATTTTAGAAGAGTTGTACACTTCATTGTTGTAAGTTGTATCTCAGCTCAAAAGAAAAATAAGTGAAGATTCCAATTTTTTAAGTGAAAAATGTCTGCTTGAGATGAAAAGTAGGATGAGTAATTGAAGGCCTTAAAGCAAGACAATTTTTTTCCTATCAATGAGATAGGAAAAAATAAGTTATCTCATAGGAGGTACATAGATAGTTTAACTGCCTTATATGGCAAATAATTGCTATTATTGAACTACCTGTCATTTGTATTTAATTTTACACATATATCCTTATGCACTCATGATATATAACAGTATATACATTAGATCAATGACTGTCAAAATACTCCGCTAAGTGTCTCAATACTTCATGGAAGATGCTAAGGGTCGCCATGGGATAGTGGGGTGACCTAGCTCCCTGGTTTCCTCTGCCCCTGCATTGGACAGTGCAGCTCTACTTTAATCTGTTTTATAAACCGTGGTTTGGTGATAAGAGTTAATACACAAACAGGAATTCACCGTTAAAAAATGTTTGAAAATGTGATAGGAATATATACATAGGATGCAGAGTATCTATGATCCAGAACTTTATCAGAAAATTCAAAATATATTTAGGCTTCTCTTCATAATTTATTTCAAACGAAAGGTTCGATGCTTCCCAGTGGGCATTGCCAGCCTGAGTGGGTGTTGTCTCTGCCCTGAAGTCATTTAAAAGCCATGACTAAAAGCCTCTCAAGTTGAGCCACAGGATTTCTGATCTTCCAAAATTAAGGATTCAGCATGGAAGAAGAGTTGCACTTTTTCTGTTTTGTCTATCAGTTCTGACTCCTTGTTCCCCTGGAAAGGAAAAATCTTGTGTTTACTCTTCTTGCTGCCAAGAGAATATCTGCCTTTTTGTTGAGTTTTTAGAACTGGGGTGCATGTAAAGAGAACTGGAGGGCCAATGAGATTTTGTGAGTGTTTTATGGAGTGTGTGTCATACACTAGTTCCTTATTTATACAGTTGGGTTGGGGGGAGGAAGGAGGTGCCTATGATGATCACTGTTATTATTATAATTCTAACCACGTATCCCACCAACTGGAGTTTCCTGTTTTCACCACCTTTGACAGCCACCTCTGCCTTCCCACCCAGCAGGTTCATTCTTCCCTCCATCTGTTCAATTGACATTTATGACACTCATCAGGCATTTGTTTTCATACCTCTCCAAATTTAAATATTGTTCATTCTTTTTGTGCTGATTCAGAATGCACATCCATCATCAGCACAGTAAATGCTAGACTTTATCCTCAGTAAGGCTTCCTTTTCCAGAGACCTAGTGGATATCTAAAAGCTCCCAATCATGAATGTTGGCAAAGTCTTTCATTGTAGTGTGTGTGTGTATGTGTATGTGTATGTGTGTGTGTGTGTGATAAAGAGAGACAGTCCGATTGTATTTTAATGTACTATCTACCTTGATTAATAAGGCTGTCCACATCTTATATTTCTTCTTCCTCGTATACCTTGGTATCTTTATGTACACAAACTCCCCCCCCAATAAATAAATAAAAATATATATATATTAAAAAAATAGGTATTCTAAAATAGTTTCAATATCTTATTTTCCATTAAAAAATTCCAATGTGGGCCATTTATGCTGATGTAGCCCTCCTTGACAACCTTATTATTTTAACTATCTCTATATTTTATCCTTTGCTCATAGATTTGATACTGGCTAACCAAAATTATGAAGAAAAATATCTACTTTGCACTTTTGTACCATGAATTATTTTTCACAAGATGAACATGTTTTTAATCTGTGAGAATATAATTTATGTTCTAACGAGCAAGGAGTTTTAGAGGATCAGATTAGTGAAGCATTGAGAAGCTGGAACAGCACACCACATTCCTGAACTTCCCACACAAATGTTTCCATGCACTTTAGTCTGTTCCAAAACCTCAGCTTTCCTATAACCTCACGAGAAGCCTCCTGCCACTATACTTTCATGATAAGCTTTAGATATATTTATTTTACTGTCTCACCTTCTGCATAAAAAGGATTTAAAAGGACAGAAGGGGCTTTTAAAATTTATTATCTTTCAAAGAATTTATGTTTGTGGTTTTTAGCTCTAGAAACCTTTGTTTCGAACAAAACATTACCCAAGTGTAGAAGAAAAATAAGTGTTCAGGTGCTCCGGGTGAATTAGGATGGGGACCTGGAGTCCTGAGAGTAGGGCTGGTTCCCACCTGATGGAGGCCCTGGAGGGATTCTTCAGAGCAGTGTGAAGTCTACTGATTTGCAGGCATGGTTCTCAATTTTGGCTTCCCTTTAGAGCCATCTGAGGAGCTTTTTAAAAATGCCACACCCAGACTGGGCGTGGTGGCTTAACGCCTATAATCCCAGCACTTTGGGAGGCTGAGGTGGGTGGATCATTTGAGGTCAGGAATTTGAGATCAACCTGACCAACATGGTGAAACCCCATCTCTAACCAACAACAACAACAACAAAACAACAACAAACACACACACACACATATATATATATTTGCTCCAGGTGTGGTGGTGTGTGCCTGTATTTCTAGCTACTTGGGAGGTTGAGGAGGGAGAATCACTTGAACCTGGGAGGTGAAACCTGCAAGTGAGTGGAGATCACACCACTGTACTCCAGTCTGGGCAACAGAGTGAAACCCTGTTTCAAAAAAAAAAAAAAAAAAAAAAAAGACCCCACCCTGGAGACTGTGATCTAATTGATAAGCGTGAAGGGCCCAGACAATTGTTTTTGTTCAGGATCTCAGATGTTCAGTGTGCAGCCATAGTTAAGAGCTGCTTTAGAGCGATGCTTCTCAAATTTAAGTCTGCATCAGAATCACCTGGGAGCTTATTAAAATACTGCTTGCTGGACCTGGCTCTCTAAGTGTCTGATTCTGTAGATCTGGAGTGTGGCCCAAGCATCTACATTTCTAACAAGATCCCAGGTGATGCTGATGCTGCCGGTCCAGAGAGTACATTTATAGAACCACTGCTTTGGAGAAATGGCGAAATTGGCCAGGATTATATATCACATCTGCTACAATCTGAAAGGAAATCAACTTCTACTGAGTTTATTCTTTTCTACCCTTTTTGATTGGAAAAATATAATTATTTTGTCTAGAAGTGCTATTACTGAAGTAATCAGTTATTTTGGGCAGGCATTTGGGGTCTTAGGTTGTGGTTTCCTCTCTGTATTAACCCTCCATCCCAAAACCTGCCACAGTGTTTTCCTGGATGACCAATTACACTGGAACAAATTTTTCAAATTATAAGAACATTGAGACAATATGTTGAAGAGAGTCTTATTTTAAAATGAAGAAATGAACAAACACAATAGAGTCTGCAATGTGTGACTTATGAGTCCATGGGCTATGATGGATAACCGAGAGCAAATGAAAGCCTGCATTAGCCTTTGAGGAAATTTACTTTATTTTTGAGATGGAATCTCACTCTGTCGCCCAGGCTGGAGTGCAGTGGCGTGATCTCAGCTCACTGCAACCTCCGCCTCCCGGGTTCAAGCAATTCTCCTGCCTCAGTCTCCCGAGGAACTGGGATTACAGGCACAGGCTACCATGCCTGGCTAATTTTTGTATTTTTAGTAGAGACGGGGTTTCATCATGTTGGCCAGGCTGGTCTCAAACTCTTGACCTCAAGTGATTCACCTGCCTCAGCCTCCCAAAGTGCTGGGATTATAGGCCTGAGCCATGGTGCCTGGCTGCCTTTGAGGAAATTAATTAAAGTATCACTCAGCTCTCCTGCTGCCTTCACATCTCTTTCTATACACTTTTACTACCTTCTCAACAGAGATCTATGGAGAGGAGCTGAAAATATTTAGTTCATGACAATCATTGGGCCAACCAGATTTAGAAAAAAGAGTTCATATTTATGAAAGGATAAACAAAGTTTGGGACTCAAGTAGACTTCCTACTAGAATATTTGCTTGGAAGCATGGTGTAGACTCAGTCACTTAGAATCACATAGCATGTGAGATCAAGCTGAGCGTATATAAGGTACTTCCTTGAACTGGGAGGATGGAGGCTGGGGGATGAGTGGGTCACAGAGTCTAGGTACTTATTTCTTGTGATAATCATAGGTGTTACAAGGCATGTGTCAGTGGAAGGGTCCACCCAATGCACTCCCTCATTGCCTACCTACAGTGAGTGCACCAATAGAGGCAAGAGTTTGGAGAAGGGCTGATAGTCATGGGAAGGATTGTTGTTGACTGTTGTGGATTAAATTGTGTCCCTTCAAAATTCATATGTTGACATCCTAAGCCCAGGTATCTCAGAATATGACCTTATTTGGAAATAGGGCTGTCGTAGATGTAATTAGTTAAGATGAGATCATTAGTGTGGACCCTAATCCAATTTGACTGGAGTCCTTATAGAAAGGGGATACTGGAACACTGAAAGCCATGCACACAGGAAGAATGCCGTGTGAAGATGAAGGCAGAGATTCGGCCGATGTTTCCACAAACCAAGGAGCCAATCCTGCTGACACCTGCATCTCAAACTTCTAGTCTACAGTACTGTGAGACGATACATTTCTGTTCAAGCCACCCAGTTTGTGGTACTTTGCTATGGCAGCCCTGGCAAACTAAAATACTGACCTTGATTGGCATGTTAGACAACTGTGTTGTGGTGGAAACCCCATAATACCACTCCCTGGGAACTCAAGCATGTGTCTTATGAGGGAGCCAACATTGGCTAAGGCACAGAAGACCAGGCACGACCATCCAGATATGTGACAACCAACAGGTCAGGTCCATGGGAGCAGCCAGGAGAGAAACAAGCCAGTAATAAATACTTGTCCCCTTCCTACTCCCTGCTTCCTCAATCAAGGATGCTGGGTCTCCAAGAGGGAGCAGGAAATAGCTGTTGGAGTCAGAACACATTACCTGTTTCCCACTCTAGGTATTTAGAGTTGCAGTTCAAGGCTGTTGGGAGCAAGGATGGTGGGGACATAAGGCATGAATTTACATTACTTGAGATGAAAATTTTAAACAAGATTGAATTTTAATTGTTCAAAGAGACCAGAATATAACAGAATTTACTCAAGGTATGGCTAAGGGATGGGAAAGGGAAATTTCAGAAAGCCTTGAAAAATTGTGGCCAAAGAAAAAATTAAAGTGTTTCATGATTATATTTATTCCCCTGAGAGTTATGCTTATTGGAACTGGGCAAAAACTAGTTTAAAAATTATTATTATTATTATTATTATTGTTATTACCATACAAAGCTAATATTTTACACTTAAAAGTATCTTCTGGGCTAAGTGATTTGCAACATTATATTAATTAATCAATTCCTACAGAATCCCAAAGAGATATAGGATGAACTGTTATTATTACAGGTTAAGAAATTGAGTCCCATAGAGGGTAGCTTGTGTTAAAGCCACTCAGCTAGCAAGGGTTAAGAGCCAAGATTTCAACCAACAAATGTCTGAGGAGACCCAGGAGGGCCTGAGCTCCCCATGGTGTTACACTGCCTCTAGATACTTTGTTTCTGAACCTCATTGCTTCTACCTTCCAGCCACAAGTGGGTTTTTCTCCGGAGCTTTCTGGGAAACTCTCACACAGAGAAATAGTACAGCAACTGCCTGTGACATATAACTAAGAGATATGACTACTACAAACAAAAACACCCTCAAATATTGAGATGAATTTTAGTCTCCCTCAGAATTTCTGAAAACAGGTGCTCAATTTACCATTTCATCTGGAAACAAAATCATAATCCCAGTTCTAAGGACTAGTCAACAACCCACCCTGATTCCAGTTAATATGGCCTTAGTCATGACTCAACACTTCATAAAATCAAGTTAGGTTGGTGTGAAAAATAAAATTGTCACCCAAGTTAAGAAAAATAAGGCAGAATATAAAATTGTGTATACACCACAGTTCCAATTCAATTCCAGTAGAGAGAAATAAATTAAAATATTAACCATGATGATTTCTTGCTGATAATGTAGTGAGTAACTTATATTTTCTATTTTATTCTTCTGAATGTTCCTTTTTTTTCCCAATGAGCATGTATTTCTCTGCAGAAAACTCTACTGCTACAAGGTGTTTGTAGCCACTACCAAATGCTTCAGCATAACAAAACATTTATCTTCCTAAATTTTAGGAAAACATTTCCTAGTCTCATCACTATTACTGTAACACATTCTGTCTTAAAAGTTACATTTTTGCCTTTCCCCATCATTTAAAACATGTTGTATCTCCTTTGCCGCTGTTTTTATTAGTGTGGTCATATAGTATCCCATGATTGAAAGTGGGGAAGGAGACATTGTGGCTTTCATTTCATTTTTGGTGAACGAGCAAAAACAAGATTCATGATTTTTCCATGTGTGTAAGGTATCTTTCATCTTGTAATTGGTTTTGAAATATTCTCAAGTTCCACTCCAAACTCCACCCTGTGTGCCGAGATTTATGAGGAAAGGAATTATCTGAAAGCTCTAAATAGGCAAAATTACCAAGCAAAAGGACTTTGCTGACCATCTAGTCCAATTTTTTTATTTTACAAATGAGAGAATAAATGCCAGAATGACTCATCCACAGTCATTCACCCAGCAAGCATCAGAACCCAGACTAAAACTCCAGACCAATCATGCATATGAATGAGGCTTGTATAGATACTTTAGCAGATAATAGTCATGGTAATCAAATGACTTTGATCAGCTAATATCAAGGGTGTTTCTAAGGGAAAAATTAAGTTTTCTAGGAAAATGTCTTGAAAATCTGCTTGGGATTGAGGTTGAAGCCTTGAGTTGACAATGGTTAGAAGGAGAGAGAGTTTCTCTGTTAGATGTAAGACAAGAATGAGCTGTAGGGTGGGAGCTGGAGCCCATTAGGCTAAAATGGCCAAGGAGATTTTAAGATCAGGGATGTTTAATATTTAATTTTATGCTATTCCAACAGTGGAACAACAACAAGCTATAGTGTGAAAAACCAAGGTTTGCTACACTCAGGAAATCACAGGCAGGAAGTATTAACCACTGATTAATTCTAGAAATATTAGGGAGGGAATTGAGTTTCCTGTGGAGTAAATAAAGGAAGTTTGATACATTCATCTCTACATTTTTAGGTATGAGTTGTCCCCAGTTGACCTATGAGATCTAGTAGTATTCTAGCTAACAGCTATTGTACAGCCTTTCATGTGTTAGGTAATGTCATAACAACTTTTCATATATTTCTTGTAATATCTAGAACATCTTTACAAACAAGTTATTATTATTACCCCTTATTTCTAGAATACAACACACTGGCTTAGAGAAGTAAATAGTTAGATCCAAATGTTGCCTCCTCCACTTGCCACCTTGGTGATCTCAAGCAGATCATTTAGTCTCTGAGTATCTGTTTTCTCAACTCTGAAATGGGGATAATAATTATGTTCAGATTGAATGCTGAAAGTACTATGCAAATCACCTAGCACAGTGTCTTCATTAGGGAAGGTGCTCACTAAACGGATTGATAAATGGAAATTAGGACAACATAAACATATATTTGAAAACATTTCCTAAAGGTTGAATGAGGCATAGTTAAGGGGAGTATGACATAATATTAATTCTCATTCTGTCTTCAAACATGACTGATGAAGATGTATACTGAATGATATGGTTTGGCTGTGTCCCCACCCAAATCTCATCTTGAATTGTAAATCCCACAATTCCCAATGTTGTGGGAGGAACCCAGTGGGAGGTGATTGAATTATGGGGGTGGGTCTTTCCTGTGCTGTTCTCATGATAGTGAACGAGTCTCAGGAGATCTGATGGTTTTAAAAACAGGAGGTTCCTTGCACAAGCTCTTTTTGCCTGCCACCATCCATGTAAGACATAATTTGCTCCTTGCCTTTCACCTTCTGCCATGATCGTGAGGCCTCCCCAGCTATGTGGAACTGTAAGTCCAACAAACCTCTTTATTTTGTAAATTGCCCAGTCTCAGTTATGTCTTTATCAGCAGTGTGAACGTGGACTATTACAGTAAATGGGTACCAGTAGAGTGGGACACTGCAGAAAAGATACCCAAAAATGTGGGAGCAACTTTGGAACTGTGTAACAGGTAGAGATTGGAACAGTTTGGAGGGCTCAGAAGAAAAGAGAAAACGTGGGAAAGTTTGGAACTTCCTAGAGACTTGTTGAATGACCTTGACCAAAATGCTGATAGCAATATGGACAATAAAGTCCAGGAATAGGTGGTCTCAGATGGAAATGAGGAACTTGGGAACTGGAGCAAAGGTGACTCTTGTTATGTTTTAGCCAAGAGATTGGTAGCATTTTGCCCCTGCTCTAGAGATTTGTGGAACTTTGAACTTGAGAGATATGATTTAGGGTATCTAGTGGAAGAAATTTCAAAGTAGCAAAGCATTCAAGAGGTGACTTGGGTGCTGTTAAAGGCATTCAGTTTTATAAGGGAAGCAGAGCATAAAAGTTTGGAAAATTTGCAGCCTGACAATGTGATAGAAAAGAAAATCCCATTTTCTGAGGAGAAATTCAAGTTGGCTGCAGAAATTTGCATAAGTAATGAGAAGCCAAATATTAATATTCAAGAAAATGGGGAAAATGTCCCCAGGGTATATCAGAGGTCTTCATGGTAGCCCCTCACATCACAGGCCCAGAGGTCTAGGAGGAAGAAGTGGTTTCATGGGCAGTGCCCCCACACTGTGTGCAGCCTAGGACTTGGTGCCCTGTGTTCCAGCCACTCCAGCTGTTGCTGAAAGGTGCCAACGTAGAGCTCAGGCCATGGCTTCAGAGGGTGCAAGCCCCAAGCCTTGGCAGCTTCCATGTAGTGTTAAGCCTGCAAGTGCACAGAAGTCAAGAATCAGGGTTTGGGAACCTTCGCCTAGATTTCAGAGGATGTATGGAAACACCTGGATGTCCAGGCAGAAGTTTGCTGAAGGGCGGGTCCCTCATGGAGAACTTCTGCTACGGCATTGCAAAAGGTAAATGTGGGGTCACAGCCCCACACAGAGTCCCTACTAAGGTACCACCTAGTGGAATTGTGAGAAGAGGGCCATCATCCTCAGACCCCAGAATGGTAGATCCACTGACAGCTTGCACCATGTGCCTGGAAAAGCCACCAACACTCGATGCCATCACATGAAAGTAGCCAGGAGCGAGGATATACCCTGCAAAGCCACACAGGTGGAGCTGCCTAATACCATGGGAGCCCACCTCTTGCATCGGCATGACCCAGATGTGAGACATGGAGTCAAAGGAGATCATTTTGGAGCTTTAAGATTTGAATGCCCTGCTGGGTTTCAGACTTTCATGGGGACTTTAGCCCCTTTATTTTGGACAGTTTCTCCCATTGGGAATTGTATTTACCCAATACCTGCGCCTTCATTGTATGTAGGAAGTAACTAACTTGCTTTTGATTTTACAGGCTCATAGCCAGAAGAGACTTGCCTTGTCTCAGATAAGACTTTGGACTGTGGACATTTGAGTTAATGCTGAAATGAATTAAGACTTTAGGGGACTATTGGGAAGGCATGATTTGTTTTGAAATGTGAAAACATGAGATTTAGGAGGGACAAGGGGCAGAATGATATGGTTTGGCTGTGTCCCCACCCAAATCTCATCTTGAATTGTAACTCCCACCACTCCTACATGTTGTGGGAGGGACCCAGTGAAATGTGATTGAATTATGGGAGTGGGTCTTTCCTGCTCTGTTCTTGTGATAGTGAATGAGTCTCAGGAGATCTGATGGTTTTAAAAGCAAGAGTTTCCCTGCACAAGCTCTCTTTGCCTGCTGCCATCCATGTAAGACATGACTTGCTCCTCCTTGCCTTTCACCTTTTGCCATGATTGTGAGGCCTCCCCAACCACTTAGAACTGTAAGTCCAATAAATCTCTTTATTTTGTAAATTGCGTAGTCTCAGGTATGTCTTTATCAGAAGTGTGAAAATTAACTAATACACTGAAGTAGCCTATTATGAAGAAGAAAACTTTGATTCTATTCTAAAAATTTAATAAAGATTGGAATTATGAAAGGCTTGACTATATTTTCTCTTCCTCTCTTGCTCCTCTTAGTTTCACTCTTCTTCCTTAAATTTTTTTTATATTAAACACTATTCTTAAATAAAATGAATATTATCTCACAACTCAAAGCAGCTCCACTGGCCTGTTGGCCTTACAGAGGGATGTGAGGTTCATATTCTTTTTTGTAATTTTATTTTTGAAACAGAGTTGCCAGGCTTGAATGCAGTGATATGATCTTGGCTCACTACAGTCTCCGCCTCCTAGGTTCAAGTGATTCTCCTGCCTCAGCCTCCTGGGTAGCTAGGATTACAGGTGACTCCCACCATGCCTGGCTACTTTTTCAATTTTTAGTAGAAATGAGGATTTGTCATGTTGGCCATGCTGGTCTTCAACTCCTGCCCTCAGGTGATCTGATTGCCTCCACCTCCCAAAGTGTGGGATTACAGGCATGAGCCATTGTGCCCAGCCAGTTTCATATTCTTTATAGCTAGTAAACTCTCTGAAAGAAGGAAATTTGTTTTGTTCACTGATCTCTCACAAAGGTCTAGGACAGTTGCTCAACTTACAGGAGGCATTTAAAAAACATTTATGAAATGATTGAAAAATTTTTAAAAATTCAATGTATAGGTTCTTTTTACAATATTATGCTATATAATTGTACTACTGGGAAGTCCTCCATAGAGTCAGAGGCAGGGAGCAGATATTGCTTGCTCAAGCTCTGGTTCCAAACACAGGCAATGAACACCACTGTCTCTAAGATATTACTGGTCAATTATAGCCTCTATTTTTTGAATAAGGAAACTGAGATGCAGCAAAAATGTTCTAAAACTGAGTGCAGAAGACTTTACATCATTAGTGGTTTTCTGACCGGTTGACCACAAGCCTCCCTGTTTGACTATTTCAAAACTGCTGGAACTATCAGACATTCAATAGCCTGACTACTTTATCTGTACATGGGAAAGACCCAAACCATAGGCACAGAATGCCGATTTATCTCTTCTTCCTTCCCTATTCCACTTTCCTTCAATAGGTTAATTGTTTTTGTTGTTATTGGTGCTTTTGTTTTTGTCTTTAGTGAACCAAACTGTTAATTCTCTCCAGAGACTAATTTGATGTCATACTTTCTAAATTAGAAAAGTTTGCTGAAGAATCTCTCTAGTGTCTCTGTGCAGGCTAATTGTAGCATGCTGCCAACAAGAATTTGAATTCAGTGTAATTTGCTGGAAATGTCGGAGAACTTGGCATTCCCAACATCTCTGCTCTGTGCTGTGTTAAAATTTAAAAAGGTCTCTCTGCTGCTTTTTCATTCCCTGACACTGGACCCCAGACCTTGAACTCTGACTTTTCCATTCTTACTGCTCACTTAGGAGAAAGAAATTATGGCCCCAGGATGGCTTCCTCAGAGGATCATCCTGATAACTAAAACTCCAATGTGCCTTTTTTAGTCCCTTGTGGGTTTTAGTAAAAGTAATCTGGGAAAGTCTTAGAGTGCCTTGAAATCTCCACATAAGTATGGAGAAGTCCTTGTGACAAAAAACATCTAATGCCATTATTAATAGGCACAACAGAAAGATTGGAGCGAGATTTTAGTGACATAGTCAAGCAAATCCTCAGACTTTCCTATAGCCCCAGTTAGAACCACATTGAATTAGATCACTAGAGTCAACTGATCAACTCATAAATGATCAATGGGGAAGAGATAGAGAAAACAATATCCCCAAGACTGATATTTTGTGGAGATTAACAAGAATATCTACAATGTTTGTGTATAAACATTTGTGAGATTAATAATAAATTTTAGACACTTATACACATATAGATATAATTACAAGGATATGTAGACAAGAAATAAAGCATACAAATTTATAAGTCATATGGCCTTCAAAACTATTTCTTTTTTTTCCCTCTCCTCTGTTTTTCATCAATCCATTGAGGTCACACAGCTGTGATTCAGGCCTTGGTGACAGAGATGAATCAGAGATGGCACAAGGGTCTGGAATTGTTGGCCAGCCTTACAACAAATTGTTCATCCATTAACCAGAAATGATGCATTGCTCTGATTCTGTTATGGTGGCCCCCAAATGTCAGCTAGGATATTTTGGAATTATTCCTATTACTTAGGCAGAGCCTATCTTATTTCTGCTTCTTCACATAATACTGAAAAAAGTGAGTAATAGGAAAATTATCCTTAGTTCTTTGAGTCTTCTTCAAAATGCCAGAGTGCTACCATGTTTTCTAGTTTACTTAGAGTCTCAAATGAAATGCTTTTCTTGGTTCAGGTTGAACAGATAAGATCTGATATACCTGAGTAAAATGAATAATGTTGATTATATAAATTATTATTTTCCTGCACTCCAATTTTAGACTTAGGTTTCTCAGTGGACTGTGTGCTAGGTAACCCAAATGATGTCTACCAAGCTAGCCTCAGATTAAGTCAATTTTAATTAACTTTCACTTAAAAATTATTGGTCAAGAACTTGGGCTTGAGAATCTTACTGGTCTAGATTCCATTTGTAGTTTAATCACTTATTTGTTATGTGTTTTTAGACAAGTTTTTAAACTTTGAAGTCTCAATGTCCTCACTTGAAGAAAGTGGAGAATATTTACCTCATAGGTTGGTTGAGGTAATTTTTTTTTATTTATAAGAAATAAATGAGATAATGCGTACCAAATACTTAGCACAGTCCACAAGCTAAATGGCAGCTGGTTTAACATCATGATGTTAGGGGCATATGGTTTGGTTTAACAAATAAGGCTTACAGCGAGAATAAGGAAATTACTGAGAATAAAGTAAGTGCTCCATATTTGAGGTCTAGAGAAGCATCTTTTGCAGAGGTCCACTACCTCTCTACATGGCTGCTAGGAGAAGCCATCTCATCTCAAAATGGAGCAGGGGGGATTAGAGGGGCTGATAAAGGGGAGAATATCCTCAGTTTTATGTAAGTGCAGTGCTGGTAAGCAAAAGCTACTCATTCTGACTTTCTTGTGGGAGAGAGGACAGGAATACTTCCTCTTGTTGAAGCCAAATGGGAAAAAACTCAAGATTTGGAGAGGCTGCAGTATCATACCCCACTGGTCTTCTGTCTAGCTACTTAGATTGCTTACCTACACTTGCCTTCTGACACAGATGAAATAGTACTGGAGAGAGATAGTGAGGTTTCCAGAGTGTGGAAGAAGGATTCCTTAGGAGCCACACACCACACCCTGAGTGGGAGGGGGAGCTCATGGGTCAAATGAGAGTAAGGGGTCAGCGATGCCCGAGAGACCATAGGAAGGACTGGGTTCCCCTGGAAGAAGTGGGGGAGTTTTCCAAGGGACTGACAATGTTTGAAAACCAAGGAACTGACAATGTTTGAAAATAAGATGCTTTGAATAGAATCTGAGAGTGAAGCTCTAAAATAAACTGCTGAATCTTAAGAACAAAATAAGATTGTTTGAGTGCAATAAAAATAGAAGTCAAGACTAAGAAAATTGCTCACAACCATGCAGTTGCATGGAAATTAAATAACATGCTCCTGAATGACTTTTAGGTAAATAATGAGATTAGGGCAAAAGTAAAAAAAAAAAGAATTCTTTGAAACCAATGAGAACAAAGATACGACGTACCAGAATCTCTGGGACACAGCTATGGCAGTGTTAAAAGGGAAATTCATAGCACTAAATGCCCACATCAAAAAGTTAGAAAGATCTCAAGTTAACAACTTAACATCAAAACAGAAAGAATTAGAGAAGCAAAAACAAATCAACGCCAAAGCTAGTAGAAGACAAGAAATAACCAAAATCAGAGCTGAACTGAAGGATATCAAGACACAAAAAACCATTCAAGAAATCAACAAGTCCAGGAGTAGGTTTTTTGAAAAAATTAATAAGATAGGTAGGCTACTAGCTAGACTAATAAAGAAAAGAGAGAAGATCCAAATAAACACAATCAGAAATGACAAAGAGAATGTTACCACTGACCTCACAAAAATAAAAACAACCATCAGACACTACTACTAACACTGCTATGCACACAAACTAGAAAACCTAGAAGAGATGGATAAATTCCTGGACACATAAAACGTCTTAAGAATGAACGAGGAACAAATTGAATCCCAAACACACTAATAATGATCTCCGAAATTGAGTCAGTAATAAATAGCCTACCAGCCAAAAAAAGCCAAGGACCTGGGATTCACAGCCAAATTCTACCAGATGTACAAAGAAGAGTTGGGAGCATTTCTACTGAAACTATTCCCAAACATTGAGGAGGAGAGACTCCCACCCAATGTATTCTATGAGGCCAGCAGCATCCTGAGACCAAAACCTGGCAGAAACACAACAAAAAAGAAAATTTCAGGCCAATATCCTTGATGAACATTGATGCAAATCTCCTCAAGGAAATACTAGCAAACTGAATCCAGCAGCACGTCAAAAAGTGAATCCACCACAATCAAGTAGGCTTCATCCCTGGGATGCAAGGTTGGTTCAACATATGCAAATCAATAAATTTGATTCATCATGTAAACAGAACTAAAGACAAAAATCTCATGATTATGTCAATAAATGCAGTACAGACTTTTGATATAATTCAACACCTCTTCATGTTAAAAACTCTCAATAAACTAGGTGTTGAAGAAACATACTTCAAAATAATATGAGCCATCTATGACAAACCCACAGCCATCATTATACTCAATGGGCAAAAGCTGGAAGCATTCCCCTTGAAAACCAGCAAAAGACAAGGATGCCATCTCGCATTACTTCTGTTCAATATAGTATTGGAAGTCCTAGCCAGAGCAATCAGGAAAGAGAAATAAATAAACGGCATCCAAATAATAAGAGGGGAAGTCAAATGATCTCTTTTTGCTGAAACATGATTCTATATCTAGAAAGCCCATAGTCTTGACCCAAAACCTCCTTCAGCTAATAAACGACTTCAGCAAAGTCTCAGGATACAAAATCAGTGTGCAAAAATTACAGCCAGGCCAAGACCCAAATCAGGAAGGCAATCTGATTCACAATTGCCACACACACATAAAATAAAATACCTAGAAATGCAGCCAGGATGAAAGATCTCTATAAATGAGAATGATAAAATACTGATCAAAGAAATCAGAGAAGACACAAACAAATTGAAAAATATCCCATGCTCATGGAAAGAATCAATATCATTAAAATGTCTATACTGCCCAAAGCAATTTACAAATTCAACGCTATTCCTATTAAAATACCAATGACATTCTTCACAGAACTAGAAAAAAACCATTTTAATATTCATATGGGAACCAAAAAAGAGCCCAAATAGCCAAGGCAATCCTGAGCAAAAAGAACAAAGCTGGAGATATGACTCTACCTGATTTTAAACCATACTACAGGGCTGCGATAACCAAAACAGCATGGTACAGGCACAAAAACAGGCACATAAACCAAAGGAACAGAAGAAAGAGCCCAGAAATAAAGCTGCACACCTACAATCATGTGATCTTTGACAAAACTGACAAAAACAAGCAATGAGGAGAAGACGCCCTATTTAATAAATGGTGCTGGGATAACTGGCTAGCCATACGCAGAAGCTTGAATTTGGAACCCTTGCTTATACCATATACAAACATCAACTCAAGATGGATTGAAGCCTTAAATGTAAAACCCAACACTATAAAATCCCTGGAAGACAACATAAGCAATACCATCCTGGACATAGGAATGGACAAAGATTTCATGACAAAGACACCAAAAGCAATCATAACAAAAACAACAATTGACAAGTGGGATCTAATTAAACTTAACAGCTTCTGCATAGTAAAAAAAGCTATCAACAGAGTGAACAGACAACCTATGGAATGGGAGAAAATATTTGCAAACTATGACAAAGGTTTAATATCCAGCATCCGTAAGAAACTTAAATTTACAAGAGAAAAACAAACAACCCCATTAAAAAGTGGGCAAAGGAAGTGAACAGACACTTCTCAAAAGAAGACATACATGTAGGCCAACAGCATATTAAAAATGTTCAACATCAATGATTATTAGAAAAATGCGAATCAAAGCTACAATGAGATACCATCTCACACCAGTCAGAATGGGTATTATTAAAAAGTCAAAAAATAACAGATGCTGGCAAGGTTTCCCACAAAAGGAAATACTTGTACACTGTTGGTAGAAGTGTAAATTAGTTCAATCTTTCTGGAAAGCAGTATGGCAATTCCTCAGAGAGCTAAAAGCAGAACTACCATTTGACCCAGCAATCCCACTACTGGGTATATACCCAAAATATATAAATTGTTCTACCATAAAGACACATGCATGTGAATATTCATTGCAGTACTATTCACAATAGCAAAGATATGGAATGATGTAAATGCCCGTAAATGACAGATTGGATAAAGAAAATGTGGCACATATACACTCTAGAATATTATGCAGCCATAAAAAGAATGAGATCATGTCTTTTTGGGAACATGGATGGGGCTGGAGGCTATTATCTTTAGCAAACTAATGCAGGAACAGAAAAGCAAATACTGCATGTTCTCACTTATAAGTGGGAGCCAAATGATAAGAACTTAAGAACACAAAGAAGGAAACAACAGACAGTGGAGTCTACTTGAGGGTAGAGGGTGGGAGAAAGGAGGGGAGAAGAAAAGATAACTACTGGGTACTGGGCTTAATACCTGGGTGATGAAATAATCTGTACAGCAAACCCCCATGACACGAGTTTACCTATGTAACAAACTTTACATGTACTCCCGAACATAAAAGTTTTAAAAAAGGCTGTTTTAATAACTCTCCATGAAGTTGGATAGATTTATTAATAGAACTCCCTGCTCAGGAGAAAAGGGGAGCTTGCTAAATTGTATTTATGCCATCTTGGAGCCCAGAAACAGAATGTGAAATACTTTTATCTTTTTGAGTCTTAAATAAGATCTGTCTATAAATGTGGTATCTCTCCTCTAATTTTATGACATTTAATTATTTTACTTCATGGAATTTCTATAGGTTTAGACCATCTCAACCTTATATTTTCATTACCGTTCCCCTAAGAGCCTTTTTAGATTTATTTAGATTTTCCTCCCCCCATGAAATCTTAATATCCAGTTCTACTGTGTATCTCTTTATGTGCTCAACATATATTTGTGCTTTACACATAACAATAGCAAGATTCTTTTAACCTCAAGAATCAGTTTTTATCCCTTTGGGAGCAATATTGCCCCTGTAGAGATTGCATGGATTTGAGTGACAGAGAGAAGCCCCTAACTAAGTTGAGCCTTAGTTCACTCATCTCTAAAATTAAGAATTCAGCTCAGTTCAATCAATATTTCTTATGCTCTAGGCATTGTTCTAGGCCTATAGCTGCAAGGGTGAAGGAGACATGGATGCTATTCTTACTGAGATGATTGCTGTGTGTTCTGCACAGAGCATTTTCAGTATGTAATATGTTCCATACCAAGGTTTATGATGGCTATAGTAGTTTTTCTTGAATGGTGTCTTTAGGTGTCTTTAGGATACTGTGAAAATTTTTTTTTTCTAATTTTTAAAATTTTATTCTAAAATAAAATTAAAAATATTTTTACTGAAAAAAGAGATTTTTCGGGGGGTGGAGCAAGATGGCCGAATAGGAACAGCTCCAGTCTCCAACTCCCAGCGCGAGCGACACAGACCGGTGATTTCTGCATTTTCAACTGAGGTACTGGGTTAATCTCACTAGGCAGTGCCGGACAATCGGTGCTGGTCAGCTGCTGCAGCCCGACCAGCTAGAGCTGAAGCAGGGTGAGGCATCGCCTCACCTGGGAAGCGCAAGGGGAAAGGGAATCCCTTTTCCTAGCCAGGGGAACTGAGACACACAACACCTGGAAAATCGGGTAACTCCCACCCCAATACTGTGCTTTAAGCAAACAGGCACACCAGGAGATTATATCCCACCCCTGGCCGGGAAGGTCCCATGCCCACGGAGCCTCCCTCATTGCTAGCACAGCAGTTTGCGATCTCGCGGCAAGGCAGCAGGGAGGCTGGGGGAGGGGCGAGGCTGGGGGAGGGGCGCCCGCCATTGCTGAGGCTTAAGTAGGTAAACAAAGCTGCTGGGAAGCTCGAACTGGGTGGAGCTCACAGCAGCTCAAGGTAACCTGCCTGTCTCTGTAGACTCCACCTCTGGGGACAGGGCACAGTAAACAAAAGCAGCAGAAACCTCTGCAGACGCAAACGACTCTGTCTGACAGCTTTGAAGAGAGCAGTGGATCTCCCAACACGGAGGTTGAGATCTGAGAAGGGACAGACTGCCTGCTCAAGTGGGTCTCTGACCCCTGAGTAGCCTAACTGGGAGACATCCCCCACTAGGGGCAGTCTGACACCCCACACCTCACAGGGTGGAGTACATCCCTGAGAGGAAGCCTCCAAAGCAAGAATCAGACAGGTACACTCGCGGTTCAGCAATATTCTATCTTCTGCAGCCTCTGCTGCTGACACCCAGGCAAACAGGGTCTGGAGTGGACCTCAAGCAATCTCCCACAGACCTACAGCTGAGGATCCTGACTGTTAGAAGGAAAACTATCAAACAGGAAGGACACCTACACCAAAACCCCATCAGTACGTCACCATCATCATCAAAGTCCAGAGGCAGATAAAACCACAAAGATGGGGAAAAAGCAAGGCAGAAAAGCTGGAAATTCAAAAAATAAGAGTGCATCTCCCCCTGCAAAGGAGTGCGGCTCATCGCCAGCAACGGATCAAAGCTGGACGGAGAATGACTTGGATGAGATGAGAGAAGAAGGCTTCAGTCCATCAAACTTCTCAGAGCTAAAGGAGGAATTACGTACCCAGTGCAAAGAAACTAAAAATCTTGACAAAAAAGTGGAAGAATTGATGGCTAGAGTAATTAATGCAGAGAAGGTCATAAACGAAATGAAAGAGATGAAAACCATGACAAGAGAAATACGTGACAAATGCACAAGCTTCAGTAACCGACTCGATCAACTGGAAGAAAGAGTATCAGCGATTGAGGATCAAATGAACGAAATGAAGCGAGAAGAGAAACCAAAAGAAAAAAGAAGAAAAAGAAATGAACAAAACCTGCAAGAAGTATGGGATTATGTAAAAAGACCAAATCTACGTCTGATTGGGGTGCCTGAAAGTGAGGGGGAAAATGGAACCAAGTTGGAAAACACTCTTCAGGATATCATCCAGGAGAACTTCCCCAACCTAGTAGGGCAGGCCAACATTCAAATCCAGGAAATACAGAGAACGCCACAAAGATACTCCTCGAGAAGAGCAACTCCAAGACACATAATTGCCAGATTCACCAAAGTTGAAATGAAGGAAAAAATCTTAAGGGCAGCCAGAGAGAAAGGTCGGGTTACCCACAAAGGGAAGCCCATCAGACTAACAGGAGATCTCTTGGCAGAAACTCTACAAGCCATAAGAGAGTGGGGGCCAATATTCAACATTCTTAAAGAAAAGAATTTTAAACCCAGAATTTTATATCCAGCCAAACTAAGTTTCAAGAGTGAAGGAGAAATAAAATCCTTTACAGACAAGCAAATGCTTAGAGATTTTGTCACCACTAGGCCTGCCTTACAAGAGACCCTGAAGGAAGCACTAAACATGGAAAGGAACAACCGGTACCAGCCATTGCAAAAACATGCCAAAATGTAAAGACCATTTAGGCTAGTAAGAAAATGCATCAACTAACGAGCAAAATAGCCAGTTAATATCATAATGGCAGGATCAAGTTCACACATAACAATATTAACCTTAAATGTAAATGGACTAAATGCTCCAATTAAAAGACACAGACTGGCAAACTGGATAAAGAGTCAAGACTCATCAGTCTGCTGTATTCAGGAGACCCATCTCACACGCAGAGACATACATAGGCTCAAAATAAAAGGATGGAGGAAGATTTACCAAGCAAATGGAGAACAAAAAAAAGCAGGGGTTGCAATACTAGTCTCTGATAAAACAGACTTTAAACCATCAAAGATTAAAAGAGACAAAGAAGGCCATTACATAATGGTAAAGGGGTCAATTCAACAGGAAGAGCTAACTATCCTAAATATATATGCACCCAATACAGGAGCACCCAGATTCATAAAGCAAGTCCTTAGAGACTTACAAAGAGACTTAGACTCCCATACAATAATAATGGGAGACTTCAACACTCCACTGTCAACATTAGACAGATCAACGAGACAGAAAGTTAACAAGGATATCCAGGAATTGAACTCATCTCTGCAGCAAGCAGACCTAATAGACATCTATAGAACTCTCCACCCCAAATCAACAGAATATACATTCTTCTCAGCACCACATCGCACTTATTCCAAAATTGACCACATAATTGGAAGTAAAGCACTCCTCAGTAAATGTACAAGAACAGAAATTGTAACAAACTGTCTCAGACCACAGTGCAATCAAACTAGAACTCAGGACTAAGAAACTCAATCAAAACCGCTCAACTACATGGAAACTGAACAACCTGCTGCTGAATGACTACTGGGTACATAACGAAATGAAGGCAGAAATAAAGATGTTCTTTGAAACCAATGAGAACAAAGATACAACATACCAGAATCTCTGGGACACATTTAAAGCAATGTGTAGAGGGAAATTTATCGCACTAAATGCCCACAAGAGAAAGGAGGAAAGATCTAAAATTGACACTCTAACATCACAATTAAAAGAACTAGAGAAGCAAGAGCAAACACATTCAAAAGCTAGCAGAAGGCAGGAAATAACTAAGATCAGAGCAGAACTGAAGGAGATAGAGACACAAAAAACCCTCCAAAAAATCAATGAATCCAGGAGTTGGTTTTTTGAAAAAATCAACAAAACTGACAGACTGCTAGCAAGACTAATAAAGAAGAAAAGAGAGAAGAATCAAATAGACTCAATAAAAAATGATGAAGGGGATATCACCACCAACCCCACAGAAATACAAACTACCATCAGAGAATACTATAAACACCTCTACGCAAATAAACTGGAAAATCTAGAAGAAATGGATAATTTCCTGGACACTTACACTCTTCCAAGACTAAACCAGGAAGAAGTTGAATCCCTGAATAGACCAATAGCAGGCTCTGAAATTGAGGCAATAATTAATAGCCTACCAACGAAAAAAAGTCCAGGACCAGATGGATTCACAGCTGAATTCTACCAGAGGTACAAGGAGGAGCTGGTACCATTCCTTCTGAAACTATTCCAAACAATAGAAAAAGAGGGAATCCTCCCTAACTCATTTTATGAGGCCAACATCATCCTGATACCAAAGCCTGGCAGAGACACAACAAAAAAAGAGAATTTTAGACCAATATCCCTGATGAACATCGATGCAAAAATCCTCAACAAAATACTGGCAAACCGGATTCAGCAGCACATCAAAAAGCTTATCCACCATGATCAAGTGGGCTTCATCCCTGGGATGCAAGGCTGGTTCAACATTCGCAAATCAATAAACATAATCCAGCATATAAACAGAACCAAAGACAAGAACCACATGATTATCTCAATAGATGCAGAAAAGGCTTTTGACAAAATTCAACAGCCCTTCATGCTAAAAACGCTCAATAAATTCAGTATTGATGGAACGTACCTCAAAATAATAAGAGCTATTTATGACAAACCCACAGCCAATATCATACTGAATGGGCACAAACTGGAAAAATTCCCTTTGAAAACTGGCACAAGACAGGGATGCCCTCTCTCACCACTCCTATTCAACATAGTGTTGGAAGTTCTGGCTAGGGCAATCAGGCAAGAGAAAGAAATCAAGGGGATTCAGTTAGGAAAAGAAGAAGTTAAATTGTCCCTGTTTGCAGATGACATGATTGTATATTTAGAAAATCCCATTGTCTCAGCCCAAAATCTCCTTAAGCTGATAAGCAACTTCAGCAAAGTCTCAGGATACAAAATTAATGTGCAAAAATCACAAGCATTCTTATACACCAGTAACAGACAAACAGAGAACCAAATCATGAATGAACTTCCATTCACAATTGCTTCAAAGAGAATAAAATACCTAGGAATCCAACTTACAAGGGATGTAAAGGACCTCTTCAAGGAGAACTACAAACCACTGCTCAGTGAAATAAAAGAGGACACAAACAAATGGAAGAACATACCATGCTCATGGATAGGAAGAATCAATATTGTGAAAATGGCCATACTGCCCAAGGTTATTTATAGATTCAATGCCATCCCCATCAAGCTACCAACGAGTTTCTTCACAGAATTGGAAAAAACTGCTTTAAAGTTCATATGGAACCAAAAAAGAGCCTGCATCTCCAAGACAATCCTAAGCCAAAAGAACAAAGCTGGAGTCATCACGCTACCTGACTTCAAACTATACTACAAGGCTACAGTAACCAAAACAGCATGGTACTGGTACCAAAACAGAGATATAGACCAATGGAACAGAACAGAGTCCTCAGAAATAATACCACACATCTACAGCCATCTGATCTTTGACAAACCTGAGAGAAACAAGAAATGGGGAAAAGATTCCCTATTTAATAAATGGTGCTGGGAAAATTGGCTAGCCATAAGCAGAAAGCTGAAACTGGATCCTTTCCTTACTCCTTATATGAAAATTAATTCAAGATGGATTAGAGACTTAAATGTTAGACCTAATACCATAAAAACCCTAGAGGAAAACCTAGGTAGTACCATTCAGGACATAGGCATGGGCAAAGACTTCATGTCTAAAACACCAAAAGCAACGGCAACAAAAGCCAAATTGACAAATGGGATCTCATTAAACTAAAGAGCTTCTGCACAGCAAGAGAAACTACCATTAGAGTGAACAGGCAACCTACAGAATGGGAGAAAATTTTTGCAATCTACTCATCTGACAAAGGGCTAATATCCAGAACCTACAAAGAACTCAAACAAATTTACAAGAAAAAAACAACCCCATTAAAAAGTGGGCAAAGGATATGAACAGACATTTCTCAAAAGAAGACATTCATACAGCCAACAGACACATGAAAAAATGCTCATCATCACTGGCCATCAGAGAAATGCAAATCAAAACCACAATGAGATACCATCTCACGCCAGTTAGAATGGCAATCATTAAAAAGTCAGGAAACAACAGGTGCTGGAGAGGATGTGGAGAAATAGGAACACTTTTACACTGTTGGTGGGATTGTAAACTAGTTCCACCATTATGGAAAACAGTATGATGATTCCTCAAGGATGTAGAACTAGAAGTACCATATGACCCAGCCATCCCATTACTGGGTATATACCCAAAGGATTATAAATCATGCTGCTATAAAGACACATGCACACGTATGTTTATTGCGGCACTATTCACAATAGCAAAAACTGGGAATCAACCCAGATGTCCATCAGTGACAGATTGGATTAAGAAAATGTGGCACATATACACCATGGAATACTATGCAGCCATAAAAAAGGATGAGTTTGTGTCCTTTGTAGGGACATGGATGCAGCTGGGAACCATCATTCTTAGCAAACTATCACAAGAACAGAAAACCAAACACCGCATGTTCTCACTCATAGGTGGGAACTGAACAATGAGATCACTTGGACTCGGGAAGGGGAACATCACACACCGGGGCCTATCATGGGGAGGGGGGAGGGGGGAGGGTTTGCATTGGGAGTTATACCTGATGTAAATGACGAGTTGATGGGTGCTGACGAGTTGATGGGTGCAGCACAGCAACATGGCACAAGTATACATATGTAACAAACCTGCACGTTATGCACATGTACCCTAGAACTTAAAGTATAATAATAAAAAAAAAAAAAAAAGATTTTTCAAAATGTTAGAGTTGAGAAGACCCTGGAGATTATCGCATTCAAACATCCTGGGCCCTCAGGCACATAAGGAAGAGTTGTTACTGCTGGCTACTGAACTGGCCATAACTATTTGTCTAGTGCTGTCACTTCATTCCCAACTCTGTTGCCAAACAGACTGAGTGACCTTGGTCAAATTATTGACCATTTCTAGGTCTCCATATCCTCACTTGTGAAATTTAGAAGATGAACTGGAGGAATTTCCAAAGCTTCTTTCATTATGAAAATTTTAAGATTCTCTGATTTTTTTCTTATGTGTACAATAAGGTGTGCTAGTATTCAAAAACAGTGTAAAATTAATGTAGCATATTATTTAATAGAAGCATATACCTTCCCTTAGGGGTAAAAGCAGAAAATAAGCCAGACTGTATGTTAGATAGCAAGACTGATTCTTTATTTAGTTTTTCATGTATTTTCCTAAATCTCGCCCAGACTGGAGTGTAGTGGTGTGATCTCATTCACTGCAACCTCCTCCTCCCAGGCTCAAGCAATTCTCCTGCCTCAGTCTCACAAGTAGCTGGGGTTACAGACACACGCCATTATCGCCCGGCTAATTTTTATATTTTTAGTAAAGTTGGGGTTTCACCATGTTGGCCAGACTGGTCTTGAACTCCTGAACTTAAATGATTCACCCACCTCAGCCTCCCAAAGTGCTGGGATTGCAGGCGTGAGCCCCCACGCCCGGCTTCCTTCAGACTTTTTTTATTGCTTTCTTTTTCTACCTTCAAAAAGCACAAGTGAAACCCTGCCTGAATTGATTTCTTTACTGTGTTTGAAATTGATTTTGGGTATATAGTCAAACATTTTAATTCTTAGTTCAATGATCAGCAATTTTCATTATTTACTAACATTACATTGAACTGCCAGTATGAGAAAATTATTATTGGCAATAACCTGTTCTGCTCCCTTCTGGATCTCATTTACCTCTGTGGTATTCCTGAACATCTTCTTTTTGTCTTTAGGACTCAGGCCAAGACTGGCTAATTCTTTGTCATGATTTAGCACTGAATAATTTTGATTATTCTCTGATGTGTGTTCTCAGACATAGAATGTCCTCCTATAGCATTCTATGCAAAACTGCACATAGCGGCATTCCCTAGTGAAATTTCATCAGTACTTTATGTGATGCCAAAATAACATCAAATACCATAAAATATGGTTTATAATAATCTTACTTGCTTTTCTTTCTCAGCTGTCAAAGATTATACAGATGGTTTGGTGAAAAGTCCACATTTACTCCCACAGAGTTCCCTTCACATTTCTACTTGATAATAATTTTTAATGTTCATTCCTAATCTTTTTTTATTATAAAACAGCTTCATTTTGAGAAGTGGGATAGAAACAATTTTCTCCAGATGAGACAATGGTAATCCTTTCCTGGGATTGTGTATGTGGGTTGGGGAATGGTGGGAAGAGAAGATTCGTCACAGCCCACATGTTCTGTGTGGACATAATTCTGATTTAAAACACTATGGGTAAAGGATGAGAGATTGACAGCATCATCAAGGCAAAACTGGTGTCCTAGGACAGTGCTATCCAACAGAACTTCCTATGATGATGGCAATGTTCTATCTGAACTATGTAATATAGTGTCTATTGAGCACTTGAAATGTGGCATTGTGACTAAGGAAATGAGTTTTTAATATTATTTAATTTGTACCAATTTAAAATGAAATAGCTGCATGTGGCTGGTGGCTACCATATTCTTATCACAACCCCAGGAAGCAATGTGACTACCTGCAGGGCCCAGAGACCTGTTTGAAGTTGAACTTATATCTCTGTTCCACTATTGCGTAACTATGTTCCTAGGGAATAGTTTATCTCATCTCAATAACACACAATCATCATACCTGCATCTTAGGGCCATTGTGGTGAGCAAAAGAAACAACCTATGCAAAACATTGGACACAGTGACTGTTACACAATACAAGTTATACCTATTAGGTATTATTTTAATAACTTTTTAAGAGACGTGATTTGGACTGTTGTATCAAGAAGCTGAAATTATGTATCCAGAACTGAAGGTTGAATTTCTCCTTCATATCCCCTCTCAGGAACAATATCAGCTCCAGAAAAAAATTGAGAAAGTAGAAAATCCTTCCTGAGAGAACTTTGTAAATCAGGGACCTAACCTTCCTAAAGTTAGTATTTACTTCCTCTCAACATTCTTTGGTTCTTTTCAACATGTGTCTGTCTTCCTATTTCATTTTGTGTCATTGTTAAAAATCCAGGAATGTAAAAGCTCTTCATAGAACACTTAGTTGGCAGTGATCAGGTTATTTCTGGTTTTCACTTCATATTCCCTTCCAGGTATTTGTGGAAAGGGATCGTCGTCTGTGGAAAGGCCGTCAAATGTCAGGTTGCCGAGCAGCAATCACTTTTGCAAGCTATTTGGAAATAACTTGTGTTTGAACTTCTTGATTGGTGCAATCAATCCCTTTCCTCCACAACAAGGGACTAAAGCAAGCCGTGTTTAGATGTCTTAATAGGGATGGTCTTAGAACGATACGAAAATTAGGAAAGAAAAATTTACTTTCTTATTGACCAACACAAGTCACTTACTTTCATATGATGGTTTCAAATATGCACCTTAAAATTAAATTACATAACCTTGCCTTTGGAAGCACCACCGGAATTTAAGGTGCATTTAAGTAATAGTGGATTGTTACTAGATGCCAGTGGAAGTGCTTCTAGCTTCTATGTCAATGGAAAGTAAATTCATAATCAGTGATATGACCATCAGTACCTCATGTTGACCCAATATGCATTATTTTTCCTCTTAAGAGTCAGAATAATAAGAAACAGATTTTGACTCTTATGCTTCCTTTTTGTTTTTCATTTCTGTATGCTGTCAACATAAATGAAAAAGGATGTTGGAACTTTTCTCCACCTTTCCCCCGGAATTAAAGCTGACTTCTTAATTTTGCATCCTGCTCAAAATTGTACAGGGCCAAATGTTTACTACAATCCTGCCTCTCTCCTTTACGGAGCACATGAATGTATATATCCTAACACTTTATTTGAGGCTGAGTGCCCCCTCGTAGCCAGGTGTGCATTTGTTAAATCTAAACTCATAAGCAAGGGTGTCAGAGTATCATGAGCTACAAAAAATAAAATAAAATAAAACCTGTAACGTCTGGCTGAACATGCCGTCCTTCTGCAGAAGATAATTTATTTGTTTTCTTTCTCTTGCTGAACTGCCACGCTCTGCCTTTTGACCTTTTTTTTTTTTTTTTTTTTTTTTTTTTTTTTTTTTTTTTTTTTACTGGAATATGGGTGGTTCATACCATTCTCTATTTTCCTAATGATTCTCACTGATAGTGGTAAAATGTGACCCCAATATAAATTAATTAAAGATTTTCATTAAACCTCAATCCTGGAACATTTAAATAGACTGCCTCAATTGTTTTCGTTTTAATTTGTGAAACACAAGTGTTCCTGAATCATGATTCCTAATATTTTCCTAGGAATGAGACTACATTAAAATCTTAATTAGTCCCTTAAGCTTTACAGACATTATTTTATTTTTATGTCTGATGCCAGTTTAGCACAAAGTACTTTTGCAGTAATTTTCCTTTGGCATTCTGTTTTTTTATCTTTGAGGTTAGGCTTTGAGGTTTATGGAGAACATGTACGGAGAGGGCAACTGTTACATCAATCATATTTAATCAGAACCTCTTTTCAGAGTTACTTGCATGGTGAAACTGAAAAAAATCTAAACTGAAGTAAAAATTATTATTTGAAATCCTTTTTTAAAACTATACCAAAAAAAGTATTTTATTTATTGATGCAAGAATGCTATTCATTTTGCTACTACTACATGTTGAGTTTTCAATCAGAAAGTGGTGTGTTATCATTAGGCAATATAGACTAACATTTTAATTTCAAAATCATTAAAATACAAGGCGGAAAGGAGGTCTTTGTGTTGTAAGTATGATTTTTTTTTGTCTGATTCAAGACAATTAAAATTAGTCCTATCTTCCTGAGGCTGTCCCAATGGGATATATATATATATATATATGTTTGACTCTATTAATACACTATATTGATCTACAATTAATCTAATTGGTGAGAGGATGTTAATGGATTCCATTAGTCCATTTTCTAATTTCCACATGTTCTAAGGACCATAAATCTTTACTTCATCTACTTGTAAGGAAGACGCAGTTCCAATAGAACTGGCTAAAAACAAGACAAAGGAAATTTCTAGGAAAATTCATTAATACAAGTAGGATCCATTCAAATATTCCTAAAGTCTCTCCTTTAGAGATGTCAATTCCATTTAAAAAAACACCTGCTGATAATAGCATATTACAAATGCAAATTTGTGCAAAATCTGTTCTGTGATATTAGGGGTTATTCATTTGGTCCAGAATCCTCAATCCCAACTGACCTGCACCATTTTTGCTTGTGATTGTTACAGTGATTTTAAGAAGTGTTGTCTAGGAGAGATACTCTATGCAGCTAAGACAAGGAGGTCTACTCATTAGGGTTACTATAAGCAAGAGAGAAAATGCTTGTTAAATGATGAGCACAGTGCCTGGAACACACAATAAGTACGGTGGCTATGATTATTACGAGGGCCACTTTATCATCTTTAGTAGTTTAGACAATAGTGACGGGAGTTGTAAACAAGTGCTTGCTGTCATCCTTCTTTGAGAGTATTCTCTCAGGTATTTATCTTGTACCTATAACAACAGTAGAAAACCAGACATAATCTTAAAGAACCCCAGAGCAGAGCTCGAATTGTTGGCTAACCCATCCACGCCAAATAAAACCATCTGGGAATTTGTAGTATTAAAGCATTAGACTTAAGAGTCTTGGATGGCAGGGAGAGATGACCCAGACAAGGCCCTTATGATGCTGAGAAGAAATCTGATGACCAAGGAAGAAAAGAAACTTGCTGAAGATTCCAAAGCTATTGAGTTTAACAAGCCATGAATATAACTGAGATTTTCACGTCATACAGCCCTGTACTCTTTCCAATATTTCACAATGTTTCCACCTTAGTAAACGCTGATTTGGGAACCACGTTCCTTTGTTTGGCTTTACTGAATATTTGTTGAGTGCCTGCCATGTGCAAAATGCTATGCTTAGTGTTGTGGAAGGTGTGAAGATAAACAAGAGTTTGGCCTTCAAAGAAACTTACATATACATATATATATGTTCCTTATATGTAAATTTACATCACATATAACACCTGAGGTTCCAGATGGTCCAATCTCTATGTGGTGTAACATATAAAAAACAGCAGTATCTACTGGCTCTTTGAAGAAAACTTCAGTCTTGAACATTCCTTAAAGGAGTTTTATACAGTATACATATCTATTAGAAATATTTCCTCTTTTAAAATTTCTTATTTATAGATGGCACTAAATCTTTTCATCTCTCTCTCATCCACACAGCCTCCTCATTACCACGGTCCGACTTCATCACCATCTTCTCTGTTGTGCTTTTTTTATGAAAAAAAAAAAAAGGAAAAAGAAGAAAGAAAAAGAAAGCAAGCAAGTGAGAAAGAGAGAAAAAAGGAAGGAAGACAGGAAGTGGGGCAGTGGGGTAGAGGCCAGGCACAGGGGTTTATGCCTGTAATCTTAGCACTTTGGGTAGCTGAGGTAGGAGGATCACTTGAGATCAAGAGTTCGAGACCATCCTGGCCAACACAACAAGACTCCATCTCTACCAAAATAAAAAAAAAAATACATAAATACATAAACATTAGCTATTTGTGATGGCACACTCTTGTAGTCCCAGCTATTTGGGAGGCTGAGTTGAGGGGATTGCTTGAGTCAGGAGTTAGAGGTTACAGTGCACTACCACTGCACTAAGCCTGGGCAACAGAGGAAGACCTCGTCTCTTAAAAGAGACAGAAAGAGAGCGAGAGAGCGAGAGAGCGAGAGAGAGAGAGAGAGAGCTTTGTATCGACTGCTTTCTTTTGGAGGGGGAAGAGTGGTAAATGTTAGCTTTCTGTCTTCTTGAATTCTTTCTAGAGTCCTGGTAAAATTTTTCTTTCTACCTTTTAAAAAACAAGTAATATTGTGTGGGAAAAAAGGAATGAATCTTTGGCAACAGAAGATGAAAAGTCCTTGAAAATATTGGATGACTGACTATTCTATGTATCATTGTCAAGGATACTGTTACTAAACAATATTTCTGATCGTGACATTGACTAACAAGGTGATTATTGATGGCCACAAGATTCATGGCTGAGTTTCAGCTGCCTCTCACACCCTACTTTCTAAAGCTTTTTGATTATCAAAGTAGAGAGAGGAACCTATGAGAATCACTGGAACTGCTAATGTATTCTTCGCATTAAAATAAAGAACACAATATTCTATTAACAGGTTGCACAAAAATTTATTTTACATGAAAAAAACTGATTGAGAAGTTATTGATATGCGTGCTTGGATTAGAAGCTACAACTTTAAAGGAGCCAGATGCGAATTATCAATCATCTGTTTTGTATGAGATGACAGGAAGACTTGGTGATTCTGGAGGGCAGAAATGTAGAAAGTGGGGGTTTGGGGTTACTGAAAGGATGTGATCAGAGTCTCTTTCATGATTCATAAATTCTTGGATCACTTTTTGTTTCCTTTCAGCTCATCCCACATTTCTTTATCAATAAAATAAATCATCCCATGCCTTCTAAATGCTAGACTTTAAGCAAGAAACAATAATTTCTCACCCCAAAAGATCCACTGGCTTTAATATATGAACTAAATGTCAATTTGGCATCTGTCATTTGCAGTAAAGACTTAGGAATTTTAACTTTTCTTTTAATCTTCCAAATTAGCAAGGTGACCAAGGGTCTCATTCTGTTTTATTTCTGCTAGATATGTTTGCTGATTCCTCTTGTCTGCAATCTATCTTAAAAGTTATCTAGGTGTTAACATGTCATTGCACAGTTTTCTCCCAAATTTTCCAATCTTTTTATGGGTGCTGTTTCAGTTTCTTCAGGTAGTATTTTCAAGCTCAACTTCTGGATGTTTCTTACCCGTGGTTTCATGACACCTGCTATCATTAATCTTCCACACCACAGTTTTGTCACAAGGAGTTTCATGCTGCCTGCTAAGACTCTGCAGAAAAGGTTTGAGGGTCTTCTATTATGAATGTTTATTGACATGTCAGCCTGCTCTGTGAACCCTCCCACGGGAGGCATTTTATCATTTCCCTCCTCTCTATACCTATCACAGTATTCAATAAATGTTTATTTTCTTGAATTGCTGAAGGCTTTTGAAACTGATGTTATGAAACATACTGAGACATTAGAGCTAAACTACCCAGTGTATTCAAGTCACATAGAACTAAAAGGATGAGCTATCACTACTTTTTAAGTTACTCTAGGATTTGTTTTAAACAATCAAAGATTGAACATGTTTTATGTGTCAGGTGCTTTACATACATTAACTTGTTTAATCTTATCAAACTATATGAAGATAAATACTATTATTATTATTTTATGGATGCTGAAGCTGAGGCTCAAGGAAGCGTTGTAACTTGCCAGATGTTAGAGAGGTAATATGTAGCAAACAAGAGTTCAAATGTTGTCTTTTCAGACTTAATCATCTTTCCTGCATGTCATGAGACCCCTGGCTATCTTTGTAAGAGGCAAACATTACTATAGTTAATGGAGGTGAACCCTAAGGAAAACATTAGTTACATTGTTTTCCCTAATTTCCAACGAAATTGAGAATTTCTTAATTATGCTATTTTTTGTTTAATTATAAAGATTATGAAAGTAAGATAATCTGAAGAGTAATATCAGGTAAATGTGGAATTTGTAGATGCACAAATATTATTGAAGTTTTTGGAGTCTGAACATATGTTGGACATTTAATAGACGCAAATTCAGATGTGTTGTGCTGTTGGCTAGAAACGGTACAGAAGAAGCTTCATCTACCAAATTCTATCCCTTACCTTAACTCCTACCTTCACAGACATAGAAAACGGAGTTTATTCTATAGAGAGGTATATACATATCAAAAATTCTTATTCTATGATAGCTTGCAGATTTGTTGGATTCCAAATCTTGAATTCAAATGGTATTGAACTGTGTATGTTCCATGTTAATATTTAATTGTGACTTTTTACATAAATTGTTTAAAGTTAAAACAAATCCCTCCCAAAAGTACCCCATTCTGGGAGATTAGTCTTATATAATCATGTAATCACATTTTAAAATTTCCATGGTTTATAAATTAGACGTGGGACTCCCAGTCACGTGTTGGTATTTGGGGATAATATAGCCAGACGATTCTGGTAGGCATCATATTTTACTGAAAAAATGAAGCATATTTATCCCATTTATTATTATTTGATAATAAGAATATTTAGGCCAAGTAAATATCTTCTTATCATTCAGGATAACATCAAGGGCATAAATTCTGAATTTTATATCTTGATATATTGTAAAATTTACTTCATTTTGTTGTTGTTGTTGCTCTGCCTTTGTCTCCCCCTGTTGTCTTCGAGGTGTGGAGTTCGTGTTACATCCAGGGATTAATACTAGATATGATTGAACCTGTCTGAGTGGCTGTATATAAAAGTTATTCTGATAAAGGCATTCTCTTATAAGTTCCTCTGATAGAAGTTATAAATTTTTTTTTTTTAACTTTAAGTTCTGGGATACATCTGCAGAACGTGCAGGTTTGTTACATAGGTACACATGTGCCAAGGTGGTTTCCTGCACCTATAAATTCGTCATCTAGGTTTTAAGCCCCACATGCATTAGGTATTTGTCCTAATGCTCTTCCTTGCCTTGCCCCCAACCCCCTGACAGGCCCCAGTGTGTGATGTTCCCCTCCCTGTGTCCATGTTTTCTTGTTTTCAACTCCCACTTATGAGTGAGAACATCTGGTGTTTGTTTGGTTTTCTGTTCCTGTGTTAGTTTGCTGAGGATGGTTTCCAGCTTCATCTATGTCCCTGCAAAGGACATTAACTCATCCTTTTTTATGGCTTCATAGTATTCCATGGTGTATGTGTGTCACATTTCCTTTATCCAGTCCATTATTGGAGGGCATTTGGATTGGTTCCAAGTCTTTACTATTGTAAATAGTGCTGCAGTAAACATACGTGTGCATGTGTCTTTATAGTAAAACGATTTATAATCCTTTGGGTATATACCCAGTAATGGGAGTTGCTGAGTCAAATGGTATTTCTGGTTCTAGATTCTTGAGGAATCGCCACACTGTCTTCCACAGTGGTTGAACTAATTTACACTTCCCCCAACTTTGTAAAAGCGTTATTGAGTCATTTCTTCTTCCCAAAGCTATGCTTCATTGGTGAAATAGTGATTCACTATTTCATCTCCATCACTTGGAGAGTAGAAAGAATAATCTTTTATTGTTATTATTTTAAAACAAATATCTCCACTGCTTTGTTATGGCCTACATATACATTCTCTTAAAATTTCTCATAGGTTTTACTTCCATAAAATGATCAGTGTCTGTCCCATTCAAACATTTTCAAAACTGGTTAGTGGTGATAAACTCATTTTCAGAGGGACAGTGGTGACTGAAATGGATATGAAAACATTATCAACTTCTGACACCTAAATGATGATATGGTCATATTCTTGGAGTCATTCTGCATTTTCACATAGAACTTTATTTTCAATGTTTCAAAATAAGTTGTCCTGCTATATTTCAAAAATTGAAGATGCCATCAATACTAAAATGTAATATCATTTTGTGACAATGAGAGAAAAAATGCTGCCAAAAAAGCTCAGGCACACCATCAATTATACGACATCTTCTTATTTTAGAGACATTAAAATGTGAAAATCTTTGCTTCTTAGAACTGATGAATGCAATATTTATTTTTATTATTAATTATCCCAAATGACAGCAAAACTCAAAGCATATCACTTTTATTTGTTGGATCAAGCTTAATTTGATTCATATTTAGTACATAAGATGAGTGATTAAAGTAGGAGGTATCAAAACTTAACCAATTTACTTAATATGGATGAAACTCCACTGTGAATGAAAGAATGAAGAGAAATATAAGCGTCTGTCAGAACCTCCAGAATGTTTAGCACACTATTTTAACGTTGGATAAATGTGTTTTGCACTATGGAAAAATGCAGTGATATGGATCTGGAAATCCTTACAGCTATGAAGCATTACTAATTACAATAAAATGTAACACAGTCTTGTAAATTTAAAAAGTGAAATCCAAAGCAATAACTGTTTTATGAGCTATACTTTTATTCTATAGATAGGCTAGATAACACATTTGTGAACATTTAGTTTCTGCACTAGCATGACAATTTTATCTTATTTATTGTATTCAACAGCTGTTGTCTTTCTGGAAACATATTTATAAGCATACCCAACCTCTGAATGCATAAATTATTTAGTGGGAGAAAATTAAGAACTTTCAAAACAACATAAACTTTTTGAGGTCACCAAGGTACTATTAAGTAAATTATTGCCCCACAGTTCTAAATGGTACCTAGTAGCCAGGAAGAGTTTAATGCACCTTTCAAAGTGCCTAATTTACTCTCAGGGAGGAACAGAATAGTGGACAGGGTCTGGATGATGAATTACACATCGAGATGCATTTTCCCAAGTGAATTGGGCTCAGCGTTGTCTGAATAAAATTAATGCCTCACATTTATTTCGAACTTGTGAAGGCAAAGGTCTACAAATAGTTTCAGAAGTCTAAAAAAGACCATTCCATTTACCTAAATGCAGTAAAGGGCAAGGCAAACTCAGTTACATAAAATAGAATTGTTGGAGATA